>NW_027201520.1:0-9825 GCF_038502225.1 Cherax quadricarinatus
TTATATGGTCACACCTTGCCTTGGCAAACGTCTGTAGCCACGCCCACGTCTGAGGTCTTTTGTTCTTGACACCTCAGACCTAGGCATCAGGTCGTACACGTGGTTGTGGAGGGTGCTTGGACCACCATAAAAGCCAAGGAAGAGCTGAGTAGAGAGATTCGTGCGGAGCTGCTGCTGGGGTGCAGAGCTCCTGAGCAGAGACTTCGAGCGGAGCTGCTGCTGGGGTGCAGGGCTCGGGAGAAGGCTGCTGAAGTCTCTGGAGGAGACTGTTGGAGGCAGTGGGCAGAGTACTGGCTTGGCGCAGTACTCGTGCTGTGTAGGTCTTGGGACCTGGGGCTTAGTTCCTGTAGTGAACTGTCCTCTGTACTATTTGTAAGTTACATTCATTTTGGTCAAGTTGATTGTATTTCCCTGTCTCACTGCTTATGTGTACCACCCCATTTATCTAAACCACAATGATGTACTCCTGTTCCCAAATACATTATTGTACAAGGACTTAATAATAAACTGTGTTTGAGTAGAATAGTAATATTCACTGCCCACCGTTATTTATTCTTTTTTCTTATATTTTATTATGTTTATATGAGTGAAGAATGGGCGAGGCATATGTTAGTGAGTAGTGTAGAGTTAATGAGAGTGTCGTGGTGGTCACCACTGACCTGTCATTACCTACCTACCTCCGCTAATCATCTCACTCCTAACACCGCGCCTGCCTCTCCCCTGCCTACATAATCCCTTACTCCCATATCCCCCACTTATATAAGATTCTTTCATTACCCCCCTACCTGACACTCTCACAAAAAGCTAGACCTGACATTAAGTTAATTATAATATTAAAACCAGCTTCTCGGGTAAGCTAAAGTTGTGAAAACTGAGACACATGTGCAACATCTGGGTATCTTTATTGTAAAGATACTCAGATGTTGCACATGTGTCTCAGTTTTCATCTTGTTGGTATTATATACCATTCTTGTACAAATTAAAGTTGTGGACTGTATATGATTAGGCTTGCTGGGTACACAAAATATACGTGTGTGTGTATATATATATGTGTATATATATATGTGTATATATATATGTGTATATATATATGTGTATATATATATGTGTATATATATATGTGTATATATATATATATATATATATATATATAAAATCCATACTGAAATGAGTGATATACATGTAGTTTCAGACTGAGTAGTTAAGATTCTGGTATATTGCGATGACACTATTTAGTTATCGTTTTACTCTAGTAAAATGATCAGTGCTCTTTTATGAGAAAAATAAAGTTAATTGTATACAATATTTTGTAATTTTCAGGTTATGATGCAGACACCACAGCGCTCCGGATGCCAGATGTGTCACATCCAAGGGTAAGCCTTGGCCTTGATTTTTGTTAGATATACAGCAACTCTGGATATATACACCGAGAGGTGTCTGTCTCATTGTATACATGCTGAGAGTTTATCTCAATCTCCATTTTAGGGATTAAAGTATTCTCGATTGGGGGTTAACAGGATGCTTGTGAATGGTGGCCTGGCAATTAGACATGAGGATGATTAGTTACTGATTCATAATGATGATGCTCTCACCATTTGTAGTTGCAGGGGTTGAATCTCAGCTCCTGGCTCCATCTCTACTGGCAACTGCTGGGTTCACTCTAGACTGTGTGAGCCCTGCTATACCTATTCTTAAAGATATGTATGGCTCCTGCCTCTACCACTTTGCTGTCTAGGTCATTTCATTTCCTGACCTTTCCAAGGTTAAAGAAGAATTTCCTAACCTCTTAGTGACTTGCCCGTCTTTTTTTAACTTACAGGTGTGCCCTCGTGTACCCGAGACCTGTCTCTCAAACAGATTTGCTCTCTCCACCTTGTCAACTCATCTATGTATTTTGCATGTAATCATGTCACATCTGGCCCTTTTGTCCTTTATTATTGTCAGGTTGAACTCCTTTAATCTCTCCTCACAGCTTGTGCCCTCAGCTCTGGGATTATTTTCATTGCAAGCATTTGCAATTTTTCCAGCTTATCAGCATTCTTTATCAGATGCAGGTTCCTTATGGTTCTGCATACTCAAAATGGGCCCAACATATGCCATGTATGAGGTCAGGGCTGTCTCATTGTTGAGCTTCCTGAAAGCTGCTCTTAAATTTACCAGTCTTGCTTTTGCTGCAACCATTATTCAGTTATGTGCCTCAGGAGAAATACCCAGAAGTATGATCACCCTGAGGTCCTTTGCTTTCAGAAAGGTTTGCAGCCTTTGTCTTCCAAGCCTGTACACTATTTCCAGTTTTCTTTGCCCTTCAATTTTCATAACTTTGCACTTGTTTTTGTTGAATTCTGAAAGCCACCTTTTTGGTCAATCATGCAGCTTGTCCAGAGCTATTTGTAGTTTTTCATGATCTGCTTCTCTTTGTATTATCATTAGTTTTATGTCATGTGAGCAGGGATGCCTCTGTTTTGCCTTCTTCTCTTATGTCATTTACATACACAAGAAACAATACTGGCTCAAGGACTGACCTTTGTGGAACCCTGCTCGTTACACTCGCTTATCCCAACATCTGGACAGTAATTTGTTTTACCTTCTACTAAGTATTCTTTCAGTTGATGTAATGCTTTCTCTGTTTTTCTATCCTGTTCCTCTAGCTTTTGTCTCAGGTTCTTGTGAGGTACTGTATCAGACAGTACTAAAAATAAACGGTTCATCCATCCCTCTCTCCTGTCTAATTTTTGTTACCTCGTCATATAACTCCAGCTGGTTGTTGTTTACGAATCCATTCTTTTCTTGGTGCTCTTCTACTCTCCTGATAATCTTCTCTATAACCTTACATGCTGTGCATGTCAGTATCACTGGCCTGTGGTTTGGGGCTGCCTGTCTGTCCCCTTTTCTAAATATTAAGACTACATTTGCTGTTTTCCAGACTTCAGGCAGCTGCTCTGTCTCAGTTGGCTTATTGAAGTCATTGCTAGTGGTTCACACATTTCTTCTGCTTCCTTTCTCAAGGAGATAGTGATGTTGTAAGGTCCCATTGCCTTTGAGGTATCTAGCTCACCCAGTAGTTTCTTCACCTCACCTCCCATTGTGTATAGTGTGTCCAGAACTCACTGGTGCACTCTCCCTCTTCAACACAGGAAATGTTCCTGATTCCATTGAGAATACTTCCTTAAATCTTTTGCTCAACTCGTGGCAGACTTCCTGATCATTCAGAGGCAACTCCCTTCCTTCCTCAAACATATTGTTTATGAGGGAGGAGGGTAGTTTTGCTCTGCTGGGATTTAGGCAAGGAAAGGATCCACCTAATGTAATAGGAAACCTATTTTTCCCATTTCTCTTTCTGGAGGAAACTTGCTTATTTTATAATTCTCTCCCATATTTGGGCAATGCATTTTCCTTCACTTTCCCAATGGGTAGGGGTAAATAATGCATAAGCTTTGGTAGCCCTTGACAACCTCAGTCTCTACCCCCACCCCCAAAAAAAAAAAAAAAAACTACCACCAACGAACAACAGCAAACAACAACAAAAACAAAAGTACAGTGGTACCTTGACTGACAAGTGCCCCAACATATGAGTTTTCCGACCTACGAGCCGTCGCTCGGTCGATTTTTTGCTCCGAGTTACGAGCCAAAATCCAAGTTATGAGCGAGCTTCAGATACGCCACCACTAGTTGATGCAGTGAACACCACAACATCCACTCAGCCGTGCATGTGTTTACCTAGCTGTGGAAGCATCTCTCTTGTGTTGTGCTTGCATTTTGTGCAGTTATTTTGCCAAATTTATTTTTTCTAACCATGAAAGTAGGTGCATGAAATCATAGAAAAACATGAGCAAGGTGTGCGAGTAGCAGAGTTGGTGAGGTAGTACCAGTGTAGTACTTCTACGATATGTACCATACTAAAGCAGAACAAACTCCTCCAATGAAAAAAATAAAAAACAAATTGTAGCAATTAAGTTCAGTGATAAAGTGTAGCACTAAGAGTGTAACAAGTAAGTTAAGTGATTAAGCGATAGAAAAAGCACGAAACGAAAAGAACTCCTCCAATCTCCTCTGCCTATCTTTGTTGTTGTTGTTGAGGTGTATAGGGCCACTGACAGCATACGCCACTTTGCCTATCTTTTCCACCCTCCACCTCTGCCAGCATCTGTTCTCCAAGGTAAATACGTACATTTTATAAAACCAGTTTATTTCTTTACATTTCTACAGTGGAAGCTTGGCTTATGAACTTAATTTGTTCTGTGACCTTGTTTGTATCCTGATTTGTTCGTATGCTGAGTCAGTTTTCCTCATTTAAATTAATTGAAAAGCCATTAATCCGTTCCGGCGGAATTCCTGCTCTCAGAGGCAGGAAAAATACACTTCAGTATAATGCTAATATCAACTCTATCTCTTATTTATCTATCACAGTTGATCTGATATGACATAATAAACAATATAAATAACATAGAAACCTGATATGTAGTATAGAATGAATAAAATATGTCATTATGTGACAGAGTGGAGGCAGCCATAACTGCTCCCGTATTATTGTGGTATTCACTGCCATCTAGTGACGGCCTTTTGAAGCTGTCTATTATTATAATTATTATTATAGTAGTACATTATTATTATACATATTATTATTATACATATTATTATTATTATTATTATTATTATTATTATTATTATTATTATTATAATGGGCAAGTGCTTGTGGGGGGAAGGGGATGGAAGGTATTCAGGCTTAATTTAGGGAACTGGAACACAGATGCAGTTCCCTAGATCAAGAGCCCCTCACCACATATGTACTACTAATAATAATTATTATAACAATAATAATAATAATACAAGGTTAAGTATGCCCGAAATGCCTTGGCATGATGGTGGCTTTCTTTGCTCCAATCATATTATGATACGTAAACACACATTTTAGCCTTTGCAAAGAAATAAACATTTTATTTATTTATTTATTTATTTATTTATTTATTTATTTAAGGAATCTCCCTTGAGGGGGAAGTACGCATCTTGAAATTTCGTTCATATCCAGAAGCAAAAAACTGACCGAATGACGGGTTTGTGTCCTGAAAAGTTAGCATGGTGCAGAGTTCGTAAGCCAAGGTTCCACTCTATTATGTTTTATTATGCTTTTATACAATATTTCTTATTTATAAATACATTGTTTCAGTGTTTTCCTTATGAAACTAGTGATCTAGTGCAGTTAGGCCCACAAACACTCCCTTTTTTTCTTGTAATAAGACCTCAGAAAGGGAAGCATGGGAAGATATGGTCAGAGCGGCAGTTATTTTTACCTTGGGAGTGGCCACCACCACTCATCACATAATGACATATTCATTCTAGAGTATATATCATGTTTCTATGCTATTTATATTGTTTATTTTGTCATGTTAGATCAATTGTGATAGATACATAAGTTGTAGAGTTGATATTAGTGTTATTGGTTTTTGGGGTGTTTTTTTGTGGGGCTGGAATGAATTAATGGCATTTCAGTTAATTTCATTGAAGAAAATTAATTTGATATACTACTAGCAAATTGAGTTACAAGCTAGGTCACGGAATGGATGAAGCTTGTAAGTCAAGGTACCGCTGTATTAGCAAGTACATTGTCTGATAATCTAATGATACTATGTATAGGTTCAGTACATGGACAGTGAATATGCTAATAAAACACGTGACATTATGTGGGTAAACACCAGTATTGACTGACCAAGATCAGTGTATGTAAATGGTTTTGAAAACAAACAAGTTAAAGAATGAGACACTTGTGCAACATTTGGGTATATGGCAAACCATTTCCACAGTAAAGATATCCATATGTTACACTAATGTCTCATTCTTCAACTTGTCAGTTTTGTAAACCATTTATTTAATGAAGTTGAAAATTAGACACATGTGCAACATCTGGGTATCTTTATTGTAGATGTTTTGCCATCCAGTGACTTTATCAGTACAAAGTCAAGGACATAAATGGAAGACAGTAGAACTATGTTCAAAAGATGAGGTAATCAGACTTATTACTTTATCTTTTGTATATAGTTCTACTGTCCTCCTGTTATCTCTTTGAATTTGTATTGATAAAGTCACTGGATGGCAAAACTTAGACAATAAAGATACCCAGATGTTGCACATGTGTCTGATTTTCATCTCAGTATCATATACCATTCATGTACAGTGGAACCTTGGTATTCAAACAGCTCCGTACTTGAACAATTTGGTATTCGAACGCTTTGTTCGGTAAACAAATCGCTTGGTAGTTGACAGTTTGCTCAGCACTCAACCAAACACACATGACCTGCCAGAACTTTGCTGTAAACTATTTTGTGTTTCTTTGCATTTTTTGTATATTTTTTGTGTTAATTGTATAAATAAGTCACCATGGGGCCTAAGAGGGTTAGTGATAACAGCCAACCAAAAAAGAAAATTGGTTGGGAAAAATTTGTTCTGTACTCGAACAATCTTCTGGAACCAGTTAAGTTTGAGTGCCTAGGTTCCACTGTACAACTACATTTATTTAATTCCTGTCAGACACAGCAGCATCTTGGGATCTTGATGCAGGGAATTCTTCAGTGCTTGCCTAACCTTTAGGCATAACCTGTTTACACTAGTGGAATTTTTCACTGGTATGCTGCCTACAGTTGCTTCATCTCGCCTGTTTGCAGTGTGGGTGGGTGTGAATTGGACCTGACTAGCTTGTGCTACTAGGTCAGATGCTGTGCTCCTTCCTTAAGTGAATGTGACCTGACCTGACCTGACTAGGTTAAGGCATTGGCTTAAGCCAGTGGGAGAATTGGACCTGCCTCACATGGGCCAGTAGGCCTGCTGCAGTGTTCCTTCTTTCTTATGTTCTTCTTATAAAAGCTCCTTCTCTTCGCATATGCTGTACTTTTATCAAGATTGACTAACTGAACACATCACCTCCAGGCTGCAGGACTGATTACTTCAAACTCCTTCCTGTCTTCCACCATTCCTCTCTGTATTGGACTGATGAATCCACTGGTTGGTAAAACATTTCCACACTAATTATACTCAGATGTTGCACAGGTCTCATTCTTCAACATCAGTGTTGTGACTGACCAACATCAGTATTGTGACTGATCAAATGACCACTATCAGTACTGCGACTGACCAGCATCGGTATTGAGTACAGTATATGTTTTGTTGATTACCAAGACCAGGCCTCCTAGTTGAAGGCCTAATCAACCAGGGTGTTGGTGCTAGCTGCACAAAGACCAACTTAGGCACTACAGTTCCACTGATCAGGAGCTAACTTCAGGAGTTTATGAAGTTCCCTCTTGAAGACAGCCAAGGGTCTGTTGGTAATTCCTCTTATGTATGAAGAAAGGGTGTCAGGAAGTAGCAGTCCTGGCCTTTGTACCCTTCTCATTCCCAGGAGGCAACCCTTTAGACACTGAGAAATAAGGCGAGAATTCTCTTGGCTGACATTGGTAATGCCATGATTCCTTAGCAGGGAGGAACAAACAAACCTCTACTGTTATTCACCCATCTCTCTTACTCAGTTTTTGATATTTCATCAGTATAAGAAAAAGACTTAGAATTCTAGACAACAATCTAGTCACTTTTAGGCCTTGTTGAAAGTCCAGTTTTGGCTGCTGTGGCTGTGTTTATAAAGGCATAAACATAAATTTCTGAATCAAATGGCAGTAGGCCCTAATCAGTGGTTACTGGTTATTGTATAGTATTTATTGCAGTAGTCCATGCAGTATGTTAGTGTTTGTCTAAGGTCCAGTCTGCAATTTTTTTTATTTTAAGTTGTGAAATGAACTGGCCCAGTGGCCCATTTAGGCAGTGGCCCTTCTGGAAGGTGCTTGATGGCTAGTCCGGGCTTGCCTTACATACATCCTGTGGGTTCGTTTGCTTTATTATTGATTTATGTTTAAGAGAGCATCTCACAAAGGTATTACAGTACGTATATGTAAGTAATATTCATTCATATTTGTATTATAATACATACATGTTCATACTGCCACTTTGCAGTTGTAAAACTTGAATTGCTTTGTAATTGCCCTGTTTATAAGTGTGAATATGTATAATTTGAGGTGTTGCTATGTGGAGAACTTCATGCATATAAAAATTATTCATAACCAGAAGCATGTGTGTAGAAGGTATAGTGGAACCTCGGTTTTTGTGATTAATTCATTCTAGAAAGTCTGATGAAAGCCAAATTGTATGAAAACTGAAGTAATATTTCCCATAAGAAAAATGTAAATCCAATTAACCCTTTCAGGGTCCATGCCGTAGATCTATGGCTTTACGTCGAGGGTCCAAACCGTAGATCTACGCCATGAGCTCAGCTCACTCTGATAAGCTGTGAGTGGTAAATTTGGGCTTAGATATGAGAGAATACATCTATGTGGTAGGTGTGCACCACATAAAACAAATCCTGCAGCACACAGTGCATAATGAGAGAAAAAAAACTGAGACCGTAATTATCGATTAAAACAGCAAATTTGCAGTGTTTTTTCGTATGTTTTTTATAGTTGTATTTGCGATTTCTTGGTCTTATTTGATAGAATGGAAGGTATATTATAGAAACAGAGATGATTTTGATTGGTTTTAGTATTGAAAATGGCTTAAAACTGAGCTCAAAGTAGCGGAAATGTAAAATTTTTGCCGATGTTCAAGAGTAAACAAATGACCTCACACGTCTAATACATGCCAGCTGGTGGGTCTAATATACTTTCACAAACGTGGTGATATTATTTATACAATTATTACAATGTTGCATGAGAGTAAATCTTCCATTTTTTGGTTTGAATAAAAATTCATTATGTGAATTAAAAATCAAAATGGAATTCATTTGTACAGCCTAAAAATGTAGCTAATGAACAGAGGAAATGTTAGTTTAGTGCCAGGAATGCCTGCATTGTTTATTCTGGACCCTATTTTGAAACTGGTATATTTTGAACTTTGCACTAAATTGGCCAAATTACCAATTTCCAATCGCTTTGTTTTGTAGCTGAAACAGCTGAGTTGGCGATTTCTTGTGCTCAATCGATAGAATAGAAGTAATACTAGTGAAATATCTAATAATTTGATTGACTGGAATAAGGTAATTGGCCTAAAATGGGAGTCAAAGTCGGCAAAATCGCCGATGCTTAAATATCGCTGACACATCAAAATTCGCGAGAGCATAATTTCGTCAATTTTCGATCAGATTTCGTACTTTTTATTTTATTACCTTCAGATTCTCTACTATTTCATAAGAAAAAATAACAAAATTATTTTTTGAAAATTCTTGGACACTGGTGCGCACTTTGAAATTTGGCCTCTGGACCCTGAAAGGGTTAATCCATTCCAGACACCCAAAAATATTAGCGAAAATATATGTTATAGAGAATAACTATGTATAGTTTTACATACAGAAAACAATGAGAAATAAATATAAATGACTAATGAAATGGATAAATGAACATTTAACATCACTTTTACCTTTATTGAAGGCTCTTGTTGGCATATGGAAGATGGCAAGGAGAGGAGAGGGAGGAGGAGAGGTTATTGTTTGGAAGGGGAATCCCCCTCCATAAGGACTTCAGGTATCAAGGCCCTATCCAGGGTTATTTCCCTTCTTTGTCTTTTACTGGCACTAGGACCAGCTTGAGAGCCACTGGACCTCTGTCACACAAAAAAATCTGTCCAGAGAGGTTTGTTTCTGGCATCTCTCTAAGATTTGCCTAAAATGGGACAAGGCATTGTCATTAAACATGTTGCAGACACGGCTTGCAACAGCTTTGTTAGGGTGATATTTCTCCACAAAAACTTTGCAACTCATTCCACTTTGCACACATGTCCTTAATCACTGTAGATGGC
>NW_027201521.1:0-9818 GCF_038502225.1 Cherax quadricarinatus
TCAGAGGGGAAGCCACCGGTCACTGTGGGTCAGAGGGGAAGCCACCACTCACTGTGGGTCAGAGGGGAAGTCAATGCTCACTGTGGGTCAGAGGGGGAGCCACCGCTCACTGTGGGTCAGAGGGGAAGCCACCGCTCACTGTGGGTCAGAGGGGAAGCCACAACTCACTGTGGGTCAGAGGGGGAGCCACCGCTCACTGTGGGTCAGAGGGGGAGCCACCGCTCACTGTGGGTCAGAGGGGAAGCCACAGCTCACTGTGGGTCAGAGGGGGAGCCACCGCTCACTGTGGGTCAGAGGGGGAGCCACCGCTCACTGTGGGTCAGAGGGGGAGCCACCGCCCACTGTGGGTCAGAGGGGGAGCCACCGCTCACTGTGGGTCAGAGGGGGAGCCACCGCTCACGGTGGGTCAGAGGGGGAGCCACCGCTCATTGTGGGTCAGAGGGGGAGCCACCGCTCACTGTGGGTCAGAGGGAAAGCCACCGCTCACTGTGGGTCAGAGGGGAAGCCACAGCTCACTGTGGGTCAGAGTGGGAGCCACCGCTCACTGTGGGTCAGAGGGGGAGCCACCGTTCACTGTGGGTCAGAGGGGAAGCCACCGGTCACTGTGGGTCAGAATGGAAGCCACCGCTCACTGTGGGTCAGAGGGGAAGCCACCGCTCACTGTGGGTCAGAGGGGGAGCCACCGCTCACTGTGGGTCAGAGGGGAAGCCACCGCTCACTGTGGGTCAGAGGGGGAGCCACCGCTCACTGTGGGTCAGAGGGGAAGCCACCGCTCACTGTGGGTCAGAGGGGGAGCCACCGCTCACTGTGGGTCAGAGGGGAGCCACCGCTCACTGTGGGTCAGAGGGGGAGCCACCGCTCACTGTGGGTCAGAGGGGGAGCCACCGCTCACTGTGGGTCAGAGGGGGAGCCACCGCTCACTGTGGGTCAGAGGGGAATCCACCGCTCACTGTGGGTCAGAGGGGAAGCCACTGCTCACTGTGGGTCAGAGGGGAAGCCACCGGTCACTGTGGGTCAGAGGGGAAGCCACCGCTCACTGTGGGTCAGAGGGGAAGCCACAGCTCATTGTGGGTCAGAGGGGGAGCCACCACTCACTCTGGGTCAGAGGGGGAGCCACCGGTCACTGTGGGTCAGAGGGGAAGCCACTGCTCACTGTGGGTCAGAGGGGAAGCCACCGCTCACTGTGGGTCAGAGGGGGAGCCACCGCTCACTGTGGGTCAGAGGGGAAGCCACCGCTCACTGTGGGTCAGAGGGGGAGCCACTGCTCACTGTGGGTCAGAGGGGGAGGCACCGCTCACTGTGGGTCAGAGGGGAATCCACCGCTCACTGTGGGTCAGAGGGGAAGCCACTGCTCACTGTGGGTCAGAGGGGAAGCCACCGGTCACTGTGGGTCAGAGGGGAAGCCACCACTCACTGTGGGTCAGAGGGGAAGCCACCGCTCATTGTGGGTCAGAGGGGGAGCCACCACTCACTCTGGGTCAGAGGGGGAGCCACCGCTCACTGTGGGTCAGAGGGGAAGCCACCGGTCACTGTGGGTCAGAGGGGAAGCCACCGCTCACTGTGGGTCAGAGGGGAAGCCACCGCTCACTGTGGGTCAGAGGGGGAGCCACCGCTCACTGTGGGTCAGAGGGGGAGCCACCGCTCACTGTGGGTCAGAGGGGGAGCCACCGCTCACTGTGGGTCAGAGGGGGAGCCACCGCTCACTGTGGGTCAGAGGGGGAGCCACCGCTCACTGTGGGTCAGAGGGGGAGCCACCGCTCACTGTGGGTCAGAGGGGGAGCCACTGCTCACTGTGGGTCAGAGGGGGATCCACCGCTCACTGTGGGTCAGAGGGGGAGCCACCGCTCACTGTGGGTCAGAGGGGGAGCCACCGCTCACTGTGGGTCAGAGGGGAATCCACCACTCATGTCGGTCAGAGGGGGAGCCACCGCTCACTGTGGGTCAAAGGGGGAGCCACCACTCACTGTGGGTCAGAGGGGGAGACACCGCTCACTGTGGGTCAGAGGGGGAGCCACCGCTCACTGTGGGTCAGAGGGGAAGCCACCGCTCACTGTGGGTCAGAGGGGAAGCCACCGCTCACTGTGGGTCAGAGGGGAAGCCACCGCTCACTGTGGGTCAGAGGGGGAGCCACCGCTCACTGTGGGTCAGAGGGGGAGCCACCGCTCACTGTGGGTCAGAGGGGAAGCCACCGCTCACTGTGGGTCAGAGGGGAAGCCACCGCTCACTGTGGGTCAGAGGGGAAGTCAATGCTCACTGTGGGTCAGAGGGGGAGCCACCGCTCACTGTGGGTCAGAGGGGAAGCCACCGCTCACTGTGGGTCTCACTCACTGTGGGTCAGAGGGGGAGCCACCGCTCACTGTGGGTCATAGGGGGAGCCACCGCTCACTGTGGGTCAGAGGGGAAGCCACAGCTCACTGTGGGTCAGAGGGGGAGCCAACGCTCACTGTGGGTCAGAGGGGGAGCCACCGCTCACTGTGGGTCAGAGGGGGAGCCACCGCCCACTGTGGGTCAGAGGGGGAGCCACCGCTCACTGTGGGTCAGAGGGGGAGCCACCGCTCACTGGGGGTCAGAGGGGAAAGCCAGCCACTGTGGGTCAGAGGGGAAGCCACAGCTCACTGTGGGTCAGAGGGGAGCCACCGCTCACTGTGGGTCAGAGGGGAGCCACCGTTCAGCTGTGGGTCACCGCTCACTGTGCGTCAGAGGGGAAGCCACCGCTCACTGTGGGTCAGAGGGGAAGCCACCGCTCACTGTGGGTCAGAGGGGGAGCCACCGCTCACTGTGGGTCAGAGGGGGAGCCACCGCTCACTGTGGGTCAGAGGGGGAGCCACCGCTCACTGTGGGTCAGACTGTGGGGAAGCCACCGCTCACTGTGGGTCAGAGGGGGAGCCACCGCTCACTGTGGGTCAGAGGGGGAGCCACCGCTCACTGTGGGTCAGAGGGGAAGCCACCGCTCACTGTGGGTCAGAGGGGGAGCCACCGCTCACTGTGGGTCAGAGGGGGAGCCACCGCTCACTGTGGGTCAGAGGGGGAGCCACCGCTCACTGTGGGTCAGAGGGGAGCCACCGCTCACTGTGGGTCAGCGGGGAGCCACCGCTCACTGTGGGTCAGAGGGGGAGCCACCGCTCACTGTGGGTCAGAGGGGAGCCACCGCTCACTGTGGGTCAGAGGGGGAGCCACCGCTCACTGGGTGGGTCAGAGGGGGAAGCCACCGCTCACTGTGGGTCAGAGGGGACGCCACCGCTCACTGTGGGTCAGAGGGGAAAGCTCATTGTGGGTCAGCTCACTGTGGGTCAGAGGGGGAGCCACCGCTCACTGTGGGTCAGAGGGGGAGCCACTGTGGGTCAGAGGGGGAGCCACCGCTCACTGTGGGTCACTGTGGGTCAGAGGGGGAGCCACCTCTCACTGTGGGTCAGAGGGGGAGCCACCGCTCACTGTGGGTCAGAGGGGGAGCCACCGCTCACTGTGGGTCAGAGGGGGAGCCACCGCTCACTGTGGGTCAGAGGGGGATCCACCGCTCACTGTGTGTCAGAGGGGAAGCCACCGCTCACTGTGGGTCAGAGGGGAAGCCACCGCTCACTGTAGGTCAGAGGGGGAGCCACCGCTTACTGTGGGTCAGAGGGGAGCCACCGCTCACTGTGGGTCAGAGGGGGAGCCACCGCTCACTGTGGGTCAGAGGGGAGCCACCGCTCACTGTGGGTCAGAGGGGGAGCCACTGCTCACTGTGGGTCAGAGGGGAGCCACCGCTCACTGTGGGTCAGAGGGGAAGCCACCGCTCACTGTGGGTCAGAGGGGGAGCCACTGCTCACTGTGGGTCAGAGGGGGAGCCACCGCTCACTGTGGCTCAGCTCACTGTGGGTCAGAGGGGAGCCACCGCTCACTGTGGGTCAGAGGGGTAGCCACCGCTCACTGTGGGTCAGAGGGGGAGCCACCGCTCACTGTGGGTCAGAGGGGGAGCCACCGCTCACTGTGGGTCAGAGGGGGAGCCACCGCTCACTGTGGGTCAGAGGGGCAGCCACCGCTCACTGGGGGTCAGTGGGGAAGGGTCACTGTGGGTCAGAGGGGAAGCCACCGCTCACTGTGGGTCAGAGGGGGAGCCACCGCTCACTGTGGGTCAGAGGGGGAGCCACCGCTCACTGTGGGTCAGAGGGGAAGCCACCGCTCACTGTGGGTCAGAGGGGGAGCCACCGCTCACTGTGGGTCAGAGGGGAAGCCACCGCTCACTGTGGGTCAGAGGGGGAGCCACCGCTCACTGTGGGTCAGAGGGGGAGCCACCGCTCACTGTGGGTCAGAGGGGGAGCCACCGCTCACTGTGGGTCAGAGGGGGAGCCACCGCTCACTGTGGGTCAGAGGGGGAGCCACCGCTCACTGTGGGTCAGAGGGGGAGCCACCGCTCACTGTGGGTCAGAGGGGGTAGCCACCGCTCACTGTGGGTCAGAGGGGGAGCCACCGCTCACTGTGGGTCAGAGGGGGAGCCACCGCTCACTGTGGGTCAGAGGGGGAGCCACCGCTCACTGTGGGTCAGAGGGGGAGCCACCGCTCACTGTGGGTCAGAGGGGGAGCCACCGCTCACTGTGGGTCAGAGGGGGAGCCACCGCTCACTGTGGGTCAGAGGGGGAGCCACCGCTCACTGTGGGTCAGAGGGGGAGCCACCGCTCACTGTGGGTCAGAGGGGAGCCACCGCTCACTGTGGGTCAGAGGGGGAGCCACCGCTCACTGTGGGTCAGAGGGGGAGCCACCGCTCACTGTGGGTCAGAGGGGGAGCCACCGCTCACTGTGGGTCAGAGGGGGAGCCACCGCTCACTGTGGGTCAGAGGGGAAGCCACCGCTCACTGTGGGTCAGAGGGGGAGCCACCGCTCACTGTGGGTCAGAGGGGGAGCCACCGCTCACTGTGGGTCAGAGGGGGAGCCACCGCTCACTGTGGGTCAGAGGGGGAGCCACCGCTCACTGTGGGTCAGAGGGGGAGCCACCGCTCACTGTGGGTCAGAGGGGGAGCCACCGCTCACTGTGGGTCAGAGGGGGAGCCACCGCTCACTGTGGGTCAGAGGGGGAGCCACCGCTCACTGTGGGTCAGAGGGGGAGCCACCGCTCACTGTGGGTCAGAGGGGGAGCCACCGCTCACTGTGGGTCAGAGGGGGAGGCTCACTGTGGGGGAGCCACCGCTCACTGTGGGTCAGAGGGGGGAGCCACCGCTCACTGTGGGTCAGAGGGGGAGCCACCGCTCACTGTGGGTCAGAGGGGGAGCCACCGCTCACTGTGGGTCAGAGGGGGAGCCACCGCTCACTGTGGGTCAGAGAGGGAGCCACCGCTCACTGTGGGTCAGAGGGGGAGCAACAGCTCACTGTGGGTCAGAGGGGGAGCCACCGCTCACTGTGGGTCAGAGGGGGAGCCACCGCTCACTGTGGGTCAGAGGGGGAGCCACCGCTCACTGTGGGTCAGAGGGGGAGCCACCGCTCACTGTGGGTCAGAGGGGGAGCCACCGCTCACTGTGGGTCAGAGGGGGAGCCACCGCTCACTGTGGGTCAGAGGGGGAGCCACCGCTCACTGTGGGTCAGAGGGGGAGCCACCGCTCACTGTGGGTCAGAGGGGGAGCCACCGCTCACTGTGGGTCAGAGGGGGAGCCACCGCTCACTGTGGGTCAGAGGGGGAGCCACCGCTCACTGTGGGTCAGAGGGGGAGCCACCGCTCACTGTGGGTCAGAGGGGGAGCCACCGCTCACTGTGGGTCAGAGGGGAGCCACCGCTCACTGTGGGTCAGAGGGGGAGCCACCGCTCACGCTCATTGTGGGTCAGAGGGGGAGCCACCGCTCACTGTGGGTCAGAGGGGGAGCCACCGCTCACTGTGGGTCAGAGGGGGAGCCACCGCTCACTGTGGGTCAGAGGGGGAGCCACCGCTCACTGTGGGTCAGAGGGGGAGCCACCGCTCACTGTGGGTCAGAGGGGGAGCCACCGCTCACTGTGGGTCAGAGGGGGAGCCACCGCTCACTGTGGGTCAGAGGGGGAGCCACTGCTCACTGTGGGTCAGAGGGGGAGCCACCGCTCACTGTGGGTCAGAGGGGGAGCCACCGCTCACTGTGGGTCAGAGGGGGAGCCACCGCTCACTGTGGGTCAGAGGGGGAGCCACCGCTCACTGTGGGTCAGAGGGGGAGCCACCGCTCACTGTGGGTCAGAGGGGGAGCCACCGCTCACTGTGGGTCAGAGGGGGAGCCACCGCTCACTGTGGGTCAGAGGGGGAGCCACGGCTCACTGTGGGTCAGAGGGGGAGCCACGGCTCACTGTGGGTCAGAGGGGGAGCCACCGCTCACTGTGGGTCAGAGGGGGAGCCACCGCTCACTGTGGGTCAGAGGGGGAGCCACGGCTCACTGCTCAAGACAACACAGGCTGTCGCTGTACATTGTTCACCTCAACAATACTAACCTGAGTAATTTGGTACTAAAACCGTGAGAAGATTGTGCAACTTGTGGAGTGTTATGATCAAGGTGACTGTTAGCGCTGGCTTACTGTCACTCTGCTTGTTATAGTGCACCTGATTCATCAGTCCCTAAGTCTAGCAGTAGGTGTTGAGTACCATACGTAGTCTTGACGAATCAAAACTATGGTACTGAACGGATAGCCCATGGTTATATTATAACCATTTTTATAAAGGGGTGGAGGCTTAAGCCAGTGGAAGGTCTCGGTCAGATGACCAAAAGCTGGAGCTGAGGGTCATCATATGACCCGTATCAAGAAACACTCGTGCTCTTTCCTGACAAACCTTATACCTGCCTAGTGAACTAAACACCTGTTGCTAGACTAAGGGACTGATTACCTCATCTTCAAACTCTTCAGTCTTCTGTTTTTGTCTCCGTGTTGTACTGATAAAGCCACTGGTGGGCGAAACGTCTACGTAACAAAGATACTTTGTCGCTTCACGTGCGTCTAATTCTTCAAGTTGAGGCATTACAAACCAGACGTTATGATGTGTCACGTAGTGTTTAGGGTTGAAACATCTGTTTTAAACACCCTCATGCAACACCTGCGAGTGTGATTCAACACCTTGCACGTGTATTACCTCAAATTAAGACATAATCCAACATATGTCTTATCATTGTAGATAAATGGTTCAGAGAACCGTCAAAATGATGAATTAGACACTTGTGGAAACGTCTCGCCAACCAGTGGCTTCATCAGTACAATACACAGAAGAATAATTGAAGACGAGAGGGAGTTTGAGGTAATCAGTCCCTCAGCCTGGAGCCGATGTGATCAGTCCATCAGTCTTGATAAGAGTACAGCAAATGCGCGAAGACGGGGCTTATATTCTGTACTTGTATCAAGACTGATGGACTGTTTACATCGACTCCACGCTGACAGACTGACTACCTCAAATCTCTTCTTATCTTCTTATCTTCTCTGTACTGGACCGAGGAAGCCACTGGTTGGCGTTCCCACAATAAAGATACCAAGTATTGCACAAGTGTCTAATTCATCCGACGTATTAATATATCTTAACGTGGTAGTAAATTATACAGTGAAGGATCTACGAAGTTCTCCCTAGAGCAACGTGCGGTTATTTCTTAAGTCAAAGGAAGTCGCAGGGCTACTTAACTGATGCTTGTGTATGATGATCCCTCACGTGTTATGTGTCCTCAGGACCTAGTGACCCAATGTTCACAAGTGTTCTGTGTCCCCGCGAGACCTTTACCTGTGTCCCAGTGCTGTTGAGAGGCCTTCTCCTTTGTCCCAGTGCTGTTGAAAAGCCTTCACTTGTGTCCCATTGCTGTTGAGAGGCCTTCTCCTGTGTCCCAGTGCTGTTGAGAGCCCTTCTCCTGTGTCCCAGTGCTGTTGAGAGCCCTTCTCCTGTGTCCCAGTGCTGTTGAGAGGCCTTCTCCTGTGTCCCAGCGCTGTTCAGAGGCCTTCTCCTTTATCCCAGTGCTGTTGAGAGCCCTTCACCTGTGTCCCAGTGCTCTTGAGAGGCCTTCTCCTGTGTCCCAGTGCTGTTGAAAGGCCTTCACCTGTGTCCCAGTGCTATTGAGAGGCCTTCTCCTTTGTCCCAGTGCTGTTGAAAAGCCTTCACCTGTGTCCCAGTGCTGTTGAGAGCCCTTCTCCTGTGTCCCAGTGCTGTTGAGAGGCCTTCTCCTGTGTCCCAGTGCTGTTGAGAGCCCTTCTCCTGTGTCCCAGTGCTGTTGAGAGCCCTTCTCCTGTGTCCCAGTGCTGTTGAGAGCCCTTCTCCTGTATCCCAGTGCTGTTGAGAGGCCTTTTCCTGTGTCCCAGTGCTGTTGAGAGCCCTTCTCCTGTGTCCCAATGCTATTGAGAGCCCTTCTCCTGTGTCCCAGTGCTGTTGAGAGCCCTTCTCCTGTGTCCCAGTGCTGTTGAGAGCCCTTCTCCTGTGTCCCAGTGCTGTTGAGAGCCCTTCTTCTGTGTCCCAGTGCTGTTGAGAGCCCTTCTCCTGTGTCCCAGTGCTGTTGAGAGCCCTTCTCCTGTGTCCCAGTGCTGTTGAGAGCCCTTCTCCTGTGTCCCAGTGCTGTTGAGAGCCCTTCTTCTGTGTCCCAGTGCTGTTGAGAGCCCTTCTCCTGTGTCCCAGTGCTATTGAGAGCCCTTCTCCTGTGTCCCAGTGCTGTTGAGAGCCCTTCTCCTGTGTCCCAGTGCTGTTGAGAGCCCTTCTTCTGTGTCCCAGTGCTGTTGAGAGACCTTCACCTGTCTCGTGACACAGGGAAGTGTCTCTCACACGATGACACAGAGAACCATAACACTGGGCGTTATCGTTTAGGAAGCCCTTCCCACTTTTGTGCTGTGGTGGGGTGGAGGGGATTTATTGACCACTCTCACTCCAGTAATCACCACTACAATTCGCATCACAACAACAACCATCTATATAAATTATTTACCTTCACTAGTGCAGCTATAGCCATTATATAACTCTCTCTCTCTCTCTCTCTCTCTCTCTCTCTCTCTCTCTCTCTCTCTCTCTCTCTATCTCTCTCTCTCTCTCTCCAACTTTTTACCTCCAAAACCCCATTAGAGTTTAGGTCATAACGGTCCTGCAGACAAGACAGTCGAGAGTTGAAGGTTTTGGGATATCATTAGTGAGAGAGAGAGAGAGAGAGAGAGAGAGAGAGAGAGAGAGAGAGAGAGAGAGAGAGAGAGAGATTCTGTTACAGTAGACACACACTAAGAGTATACTGTTACTCTAGCATAGGGGGAGGAGAGTGTTTACTCACTTAGCTGTTCTCTCCTAACTACGTCTACGAGGGTCGAGCTCCGGCTCCTGGGTCCTGCATTTTTTTCAATTTTAAAATGATGCACCACTCTGGCACTTCCCGACTCCCAGTAAATGTAATTTTCTTCTTATTGACGCTCAAAATAGTGAATGTAAGAACCTCAAAAATCTTGCTTTATCTTTATTCTTTTTATTTATTCTTATGCTTTATTCTTTTTCAGTAAAAGGATTTATTTTTAAATCCCCTTTATTTTTAAATCCCTTTATTTTAAATCCCTTATATTTTAAATAACTTTTTTAAATCCCTTTTATTTTTTAATTTCCTGTTAAATCCCTTTTATTTTAAATAAGTTTATTTTTAAATCCCTTTAATTTTTAAATTCCTTTAACATAGGTGTAAAGTAAGCTTTTGTGCTGACAGCGTTTCCCGCCGTGTAAAGCTTCAGCTTGATAAATCCTTAATATGTTGCCAGAGTAAAGCTTGTAGTGACGACCGGCAGCGAGTTTGTTACTAACGCACCGAAACATAAACCTCTGCATATTATACCTATCAAATACTTCCTGCAGTCCAAGAAAGTGCGGGCTACCTTCCCTGCCTCCATCCCTCAGTTTCCTGTGGAAC
>NW_027201522.1:0-9803 GCF_038502225.1 Cherax quadricarinatus
TCTACCTATAGACGCTCTAGAGAGGGTGTCATCTGCCTATCCTCGCTCTAGAGAGGGTGCCAACTTCCTAGCCCCGCTCTAGAGAGGGTGTCATCTTACTAGCCTCGCTCTAGAGAGGGTGTCATCTTAATAGCCTCGCTCTAGAGAGGGTGTCATCTTATTAGCCTCGCTCCAGAGAGAGTGTCATCTTACTAGCCACGATCTAGAGAGGGTGTCATCTTTCTAGCCTCGCTCTAGAGAGGGTGTCATCTTACTAGCCTCGCTCTGGAGTGGGTGTCTTCTTCCTAGCCTCGTTCTAGAGAGGCTGTCATCTTCCTAGCTCCGCTCTAGAGAGGGTGTCATCTTCCTAGCCGCGCTCTAGAGAGGGTGTCATCTTCCTAGCCTCGCTCTAGAGAGGGTGTCATCTTACTAGCTCCACTCAAGAGAGGATGTCATCTTCCTAGCCTAGATATAGAGAGGGTGTCATCTTCCTAGCCTCGCTATAGAGAGGGTGCCATCTTCCTAGCATCGCTCTAGAGAGGGTGTCATCTTACTAGCCTCGCTCTAGAGAGGGTGTCATCTTCCTAGCCTAGCTCTAGAGAGGGTGTCATCTTGCTAGCCTCGCTCTAGAGAGGGTGCCATCTTATTAGCCTCGCTCTAGTGAGGGTGTCATCTTACTACCCTCGATCTGGAGAGGGTGTCATCTTACTAGCCTCGCTCTAGAGAGGGTGTCATCTTCCTAGCCCCGCTCTAGAGAGGGAGTCATCTTCGTAGCCTCGCTCTAGAGGGGGTGTCATCTACCTATAGTCGCTCTAGAAAGGGCGTCATCTGCCTATTCACGCTCTAGAGAGGGTGTCATCTTCCTAGCCTCCCTCTAGAAGGGTGTCATCTTACTAGCCTCGCTCTGGAGAGGGTTCTTCCTAGCCTCGCTCTGGAGAGGGTGCCATCTTCCTAGCTCCTCTCTAGAGGGTGTCATCTCCCTAATCTCGCTCTATAGAGGGTGTCATCTTCCTAGTCTCGTTCTAGAGAGGGTGTCATCTTCCTAGCCTCGCTCTAGAGAGGGTGTCATCTTCCTAGCCTCGCTCTAAAGAGGGTGTCATCTTCCTAGCCTCGCTCTAGAGAGGGTGTCATCTTCCTAGCCTCGCTCTAGAGAGGGTGTCATCTACCTACAGTCGCTCTAGAGAGGGTGTCATCTGCCTATCCTCGCTCTAGAGAGGGTGCCATCTTCCTAGCCCCGCTCTATAGAGGGTGTCATCTTACTAGCCTCGCTCTAGAGAGGGTGTCATCTTACTAGCCTCGCTCTAGAGAGGGTGTCATCTTCCTAGCCTAGCTCTAGAGAGGATGTCATCTTACTAGCCTCGATCTAGAGAGGGTGTCATTTTACTAACCTCGATCTAGAGAGGGTGTCATCTTCCTAGCCTCGCTCTAGAGAGGGTTTCATCTAACTAGCCTCGCTCTGGAGAGGGTGTCATCTTCCTAGCCTCGCTCTAGAAAGGGTGTCATCTACCTATAGTCGCTCTAGAGAGGGTGTCATCTGCCTATCCTCGCTCTAGAGACGGTGTCATCTTCTAGCTTCGCTCTAGAGAGGGTGTCATCTTCCTAGCCTCGCTCTAGAGAGGGAGTCATCGTGCTAGCCTCGCTCTGGAGAGGGTGTCTTCTTTTTAGCCTCGCTCTAGAGAGGGTGTCATCTTCCTAGCTCCGCTCTAGAGGGTGTCATCTCCCTAATCTCGCTCTAGAGAGGGGGTCATCTTCCTAGCCTCGCTCTAGAGAGGGTGTCATCTTCCTAGCCCCGGTCTAAAGAAGGTGTCATCTTCCTAGCCTCGCTCTAGAGAGGGTGTCATCTTCCTAGCCTCGCTCTAGAGAGGGTGTCATCTACCTATAATCGCTCTAGAGAGGGTGTCATCTGCCTATCCTCGCTCTAGAGAGGGTGCCATCTTCCTTGCCCCGCTCTAGAGAGGGTGTCATCTTACTAGCCTCGCTCTAGAGAGGGTGTCATCTTACTAGCCTCGCTCTAGAGAGGGTGTCATCTTATTAGCCTCGCTCCAGAGAGCGTGTCATCTTGCTAGCCACGATCTAGAGAGGGTGTCATCTTCCTAGCCTCGCTCTAGAGAGGGTGTCATCTTACTAGCCTCGCTCTGGAGAGGGTGTCTTCTTCCTAGCCTCGCTCTAGAGAGGTTGTCATCTTCCTAGGTCCGCTCTAGAGAGGGTGTCATCTTCCTAGCCACGCTTTAGAGAGAGTGTCATCTTCCTAGCCTCGCTCTAGAGAGGTTGTCATCTTCCTAGGTCCGCTCTAGAGAGGGTGTCATCTTCCTAGCCACGCTTTAGAGAGGGTGTCATCTTCATAGCCTCGCTCTAGAGAGGGTGTCATCTTACAAGCCTCGCTATAGAGAGGGTGCCATCTTCCTAGCCCCGCTCTAGAGAGGGTGTCATCTTACTAGCCTCGCTCTAGTGAGGGTGTCATGTTATTAGCCTCGCTCTAGTGAGGGTGTCATCTTACTAGCCTCGATCTAGAGAGGGTATCATCTTGCTAGCCTCGCTCTAGAGAGGGTGTCATCTTCCTAGCCCCGCTCTAGAGAGGGAGTCATCTTCGTAGCCTCGCTCTAGAGGGGGTGTCATCTACCTATAGTCGCTCTAGAAAGGGTGTCATCTGCCTATCCTCGCTCTAGAGAGGGTGTCATCTTCCTAGCTTCGCTCTAGAGAGGGTGTCATCTTCCTAGCCTCGCTCTAGAGAGGGTGTCATCTTACTAGCCCCGCTCTAAAGAGGGTGTCATCTTCCTAGCCTCGCTCTAGAGAGGGTGTCATCTTCCTAGCCTCGCTCTAGAGAGGGTGTCATCTTCCTAGTCTCGTTCTAGAGAGGGTGTCATCTGCCTATCCTCGCTCTAGATAGGGTGCCATCTTCCTAGCCCCGCTCTAGAGAGGGTGTCATCTTACTAGCTCCACTCGAGAGAGGATGTCATCTTCCTAGCCTAGATATAGAGAGGGTGTCATCTTCCTAGCCTCGCTATAGAGAGGGTGCCATCTTCCTAGCCCCGCTCTAGAGAGGGTGTCATCTTACTAGCCTCGCTCTAGAGAGGGTGTCATCTTCCTAGCCTAGCTCTAGAGAGGGTGTCATCTTACTAGCCTCGCTCTAGAGAGGGTGCCATCTTATTAGCCTCGCTCTAGTGAGGGTGTCATCTTACTACCCCCGATCTAGAGAGGGTGTCATCTTACTAGCCTCGCTCTAGAGAGGGTGTCATCTTCCTAGCCCCGCTCTAGAGAGGGAGTCATCTTCGTAGCCTCGCTCTAGAGGGGGTGTCATCTACCTATAGTCGCTCTAGAAAGGACATCATCTGCCTATCCACGCTCTAGAGAGGGTGTCATCTTCCTAGCCTCCCTCTAGAAGGGTGTCATCTTACTAGCCTCGCTCTGGAGAGGGTTCTTCCTAGCCTCGCTCTAGAGAGGGTGTCATCTACCTATAGTCGCTCTAGAGAGGGCGTCATCTGCCTATCCTCGCTCTAGAGAGGGTGTCATCTTCCTAGCTTCGCTCTAGAGAGGGAGTCATCTTCCTAGCCTCGCTCTATAGAGGGATTCATCTCACTAGCCTCGCTCTGGAGAGGGTGTCTTCTTTTTAGCCTCGCTCTAGAGAGGGTGTCATCTTCCTAGAACCGCTCTAGAGGGTGTCATCTTCCAAATCTCGCTCTAGAGAGGGTGTTATCTTCCTAGTCTCGCTCTAGAGAGGGTGTCATCTTCCTAGCCTCGCTCTAGAGAGGGTGTCATCTACCTATAGTCGCTCTAGAGAGGGTGTCATCTGCCTATCCTCGCTCTAGAGAGGGTGCCAACTTCCTAGCCCCGCTCTAGAGAGGGTGTCATCTTACTAGCCTCGCTCTAGAGAGGGTGTCATCTTAATAGCCTCGCTCTAGAGAGGGTGTCATCTTATTAGCCTCGCTCCAGAGAGAGTGTCATCTTACTAGCCACGATCTAGAGAGGGTGTCATCTTCCTAGCCTCGCTCTAGAGAGGGTGTCATCTTACTAGCCTCGCTCTGGAGAGGGTGTCTTCTTCCTAGCCTCGCTCTAGAGAGGTTGTCATCTTCCTAGCTCCGCTCTAGAGAGGGTGTCATCTTCCTAGCCACGCTCTAGAGAGGGTGTCATCTTCCTAGCCTCGCTCTAGAGAGGGTGTCATCTTACTAGCTCCACTCTAGAGAGGATGTCATCTTCCTAGCCTAGATATAGAGAGGGTGTCATCTTCCTAGCCTCGCTATAGAGAGGGTGCCATCTTCCTAGCCCCGCTCTAGAGAGGGTGTCATCTTACTAGCCTCGCTCTAGAGAGGGTGTCATCTTCCTAGCCTAGCTCTAGAGAGGGTGTCATCTTGCTAGCCTCGCTCTAGAGAGGGTGCCATCTTATTAGCCTCGCTCTAGTGAGGGTGTCATCTTACTACCCTCGATCTAGAGAGGGTGTCATCTTACTAGCCTCGCTCTAGAGAGGGAGTCATCTTCGTAGCCTCGCTCTAGAGAGGGAGTCATCTTCGTAGCCTCGCTCTAGAGGGGGTGTCATCTACCTATAGTCGCTCTAGAAAGGGCGTCATCTGCCTATTCACGCTCTAGAGAGGGTGTCATCTTCCTAGCCTCCCTCTAGAGAGGGTGTCATCTTACTAGCCTCGCTCTGGAGAGGGTGTCTTCTTCCTAGCCTCGCTCTAGAGAGGGTGTCATCTTCCTAGCTCCTCTCTAGAGGGTGTCATCTCCCTAATCTCGCTCTAGAGAGGGTGTCATCTTCCTAGTCTCGTTCTAGAGAGGGTGTCATCTTCCTAGCCTCGCTCTAGAGAGGGTGTCATCTTCCTAGCCCCGCTTTAAAGAGGGTGTCATCTTCCTAGCCTCGCTCTAGAGAGGGTGTCATCTTCCTAGCCTCGCTCTAGAGAGGGTGTCATCTACCTACAGTCGCTCTAGAGAGGGTGTCATCTGCCTATCCTCGCTCTAGAGAGGGTGCCATCTTCCTAGCCCCGCTCTAGAGAGGGTGTCATCTTACTAGCCTCGCTCTAGAGAGGGTGTCATCTTACTAGCCTCGCTCTAGAGAGGGTGTCATCTTCCTAGCCTAGCTCTAGAGAGGATGTCATCTTACTAGCCTCGATCTAGAGAGGGTGTCATCTTATTAGCCTCGCTCTAGAGAGGGTGTCATTTTACTAGCCTCGATCTAGAGAGGGTGTCATCTTCCTAGCCTCGCTCTAGAGAGGGTGTCATCTAACTAGCCTCGCTCTGGAGAGGGTGTCATCTTCCTAGCCTCGCTCTAGAGAGGGTGTCATCTACCTATAGTCGCTCTAGAGAGGGTGTCATCTGCCTATCCTCGCTCTAGAGAGGGTGTCATCTTCTAGCTTCGCTCTAGAGAGGGTGTCATCTTCCTAGCCTCGCTCTAGAGAGGGAGTCATCTTACTAGCCTCGCTCTGGAGAGGGTGTCTTCTTTTTAGCCTCGCTCTAGAGAGGGTGTCATCTTCCTAGCTCCGCTCTAGAGGGTGTCATCTCCCTAATCTCGCTCTAGAGAGGGGGTCATCTTCCTAGCCTCGCTCTAGAGAGGGTGTCATCTTCCTAGCCCCGGTCTAAAGAGGGTGTCATCTTCCTAGCCTCGCTCTAGAGAGGGTGTCATCTTCCTAGCCTCGCTCTAGAGAGGGTGTCATCTACCTATAATCGCTCTAGAGAGGGTGTCATCTGCCTATCCTCGCTCTAGAGAGGGTGCCATCTTCCTTGCCCCGCTCCAGAGAATGTGTCATCTTACTAGCCTCGCTCTAGAGAGGGTGTCATCTTACTAGCCTCGCTCTAGAGAGGGTGTCATCTTACTAGCCTCGCTCTAGAGAGGGTGTCATCTTCCTAGCCTCTAGAGAGGGTGTCATCTTCCTACGCTTTAGAGGGTGTCATCTTCCTAGCCTCGCTCTAGAGAGGGTGTCATCTTCTCTAGTCATCTTCCTAGCCTCTAGAGAGGGTGTCATCTTCTAGCCTCGCTCTAGAGAGTCATCTTACAAGCTCGCTATAGAGGGTGTCATCTTCCTAGCCCCGCTCTAGAGAGGGTGTCATCTTCCTAGCCTCGCTCTAGAGAGGGTGTCATCTTACTAGCCTCGCTATAGAGAGGGTGTCATCTTCCTAGCCCCACTCTAAAGAGGGTGTCGTCTTCCTAGCCTCGCTCTAGTGAGGGTGTCATCTTACTAGCCTCGCTCTAGAGAGGGTATCATCTTGCTAGCCTCGCTCTAGAGAGGGTGTCATCTTCCTAGCCCCGCTCTAGAGAGGGTGTCATCTTACTAGCCTCGCTCTAGAGAGGGTGTCATCGCTCTAGAAAGGGTGTAGCCTCGCTCTAGAGAGGGTGTCATCTTCCTAGCTTCGCTCTAGAGAGGGTGTCATCTTCCTAGCCTCGCTCTAGAGAGGGTGTCATCTTACTAGCCCCGCTCTAGAGAGGGTGTCATCTCGCTCTAGAGAGGGTGTCATTTTCCTAGCCTCGCTCTAGAGAGGGTGTCATCTTCCTAGCCTCGCTCTAGAGAGGGTGTCATCTTCCTAGCCCCGCTCTAGAGAGGGTGTCATCTTACTAGCCTCGCTCTAGAGAGGGTGTCATCTTACTAGCCTCGCTCTAGAGAGGGTGTCATCTTCCTAGCCTAGCTCTAGAGAGGGTGTCATCTTACTAGCCTCGCTCTAGAGAGGGTGTCATCTTATTAGCCTCGCTCTAGAGAGGGTGTCACCTTCCTAGCCTCGCTCTAGAGAGGGTGTCATCTTCCTAGCCCCGCTCTAAAGAGGGTGTCATCTTCCTAGCCTCGCTCTAGAGAGGGTGTCATCTTCCTAGCCTCGCTCTAGAGAGGGTGTCATCTACCTATAGTCGCTCTAGAGAGGGTGTCATCTGCCTATCCTCGCTCTAGAGAGGGTGTCATCTTCCTAGCCTCGCTCTAGAGAGGGTGTCATCTTACTAGCCTCGCTCTAGAGAGGGTGTCATCTTCCTAGCCTCGCTCTAGAGAGGGTGTCATCTTCCTAGCCTCGCTCTAGAGAGGGTGTCATCTTCCTAGCCTCGCTCTAGAGAGGGTGTCATCTTCCTAGCCTCGCTCTAGAGAGGGTGTCATCTACCTATAGTCGCTCTAGAGAGGGTGTCATCTGCCTATCCTCGCTCTAGAGAGGGTGTCATCTTCCTAGCTTCGCTCTAGAGAGGGTGTCATCTTCCTAGCCTCGCTCTAGAGAGGGTGTCATCTTACTAGCCTCGCTCTAGAGAGGGTGTCATCTTCCTAGCCTCGCTCTAGAGAGGGTGTCATCTTCCTAGCCTCGCTCTAGAGAGGGTGTCATCTTCCTAGCCTCGCTCTAGAGAGGGTGTCATCTTCCTAGCCTCGCTCTAGAGAGGGTGTCATCTTCCTAGCCTCGCTCTAGAGAGGGTGTCATCTTCCTAGCCTCGCTCTAGAGAGGGTGTCATCTTCCTAGCCTCGCTCTAGAGAGGGTGTCATCTTCCTAGCCTCGCTCTAGAGAGGGTGTCATCTTACTAGCCTCGCTCTAGAGAGGGTGTCATCTGCCTATCCTCGCTCTAGAGAGGGTGCCATCTTCCTAGCCCCGCTCTAGAGAGGGTGTCATCTTCCTAGCCTCGCTCTAGAGAGGGTGTCATCTTCCTAGCCTCGCTCTAGAGAGGGTGTCATCTTCCTAGCCTCGCTCTAGAGAGGGTGTCATCTTACTAGCCTCGCTCTAGAGAGGGTGTCATCTTCCTAGCCTCGCTCTAGAGAGGGTGTCATCTTCTAGCCTCGCTCTAGAGAGGGTGTCATCTTCCTAGCCTCGCTCTAGAGAGGGTGTCATCTTTAGCCTCGCTCTAGTGTCTCTTCCTAGCCTCGCTCTAGAGAGGGTGTCATCTTCCTAGCCTGGCTCTAGAGAGGGTGTCATCTTAGTAGCCTCGCTCTAGAGAGGGTGTCATCTTCCTAGCGTCGCTCTAGAGAGGGTGTCATCTTCATAGCCACGCTCTAGAGAGGGTGTCATCTTACTAGCCTCGCTCTAGAGAGGGTGTCATCTTCCTAGCCTCGCTCTAGAGAGGGTGTCATCTTCCTAGCCTCGCTCTAGAGAGGGTGTCATCTTCCTAGCCTCGCTCTAGAGAGGGTGTCATCTTCCTAGCTTCGCTCTAGAGAGGGTGTCATCTTCCTAGCCTCGCTCTAGAGAGGGTGTCATCTTACTAGCCTCGCTCTAGAGAGGGTGTCATCTTACTAGCCTCGCTCTAGAGAGGGTGTCATCTTACTAGCCTCGCTCTAGAGAGGGTGTCATCTTCCTAGCCTCGCTCTAGAGAGGGTGTCATCTTCCTAGCCCCGCTCTAGAGAGGGTGTCATCTCCCTAATCTCGCTCTAGAGAGGGTGTCATCTTCCTAGTCTCGCTCTAGAGAGGGTGTCATCTTCCTAGCCTCGCTCTAGAGAGAGTGTCATCTTCCTAGCCTCGCTCTAGAGAGGGTGTCATCTTCCTAGCCTCGCTCTAGAGAGGGTGTCATCTTCCTAGCCTCGCTCTAGAGAGGGTGTCATCTTCCTAGCCTCGCTCTAGAGAGGGTGTCATCTTACTAGCCTCGCTCTAGAGAGGGTGTCATCTTCCTAGCCTCGCTCTAGAGAGGGTGTCATCTTACTAGCCTCGCTCTAGAGAGGGTGTCATCTTCTAGCCTAGCCTCGCTCTAGAGAGAGTGTCATCTTCCTAGCCTCGCTCTAGAGAGGGTGTCATCTTCCTAGCCTCGCTCTAGAGAGGGTGTCATCTTCCTAGCCTCGCTCTAGAGAGGGTGTCATCTTCCTAGCCTCGCTCTAGAGAGGGTGTCATCTTCCTAGCCTCGCTCTAGAGAGGGTGTCATCTTCCTAGCCTCGCTCTAGAGAGGGTGTCATCTTCCTAGCCTCGCTCTAGAGAGGGTGTCATCTTCCTAGCCTCGCTCTAGAGAGGGTGTCATCTTCCTAGCCTCGCTCTAGAGAGGGTGTCATCTTCCTAGCCTCGCTCTAGAGAGGGTGTCATCTTCCTAGCCTCGCTCTAGAGAGGGTGTCATCTTACTAGCCTCGCTCTAGAGAGGGTGTCATCTTCCTAGCCTCGCTCTAGAGAGGGTGTCATCTTCCTAGCCTCGCTCTAGAGAGGGTGTCATCTTCCTAGCCCCGCTCTAGAGAGGGTGTCATCTTACTAGCCTCGCTCTAGAGAGGGTGTCATCTTCCTAGCCTCGCTCTAGAGAGGGTGTCATCTTAGGGTGTCATCTTACTCGCTATAGAGAGCCTCGCTCTAGAGAGGGTGTCATCTTACTAGCCTCGCTCATGTCATCTTATTAGCCTCGCTCTAGTGAGGGTGTCATCTTACTAGCCTCGATCTAGAGAGGGTGTCATCTTACTAGCCTCGCTCTAGAGAGGGTGTCATCTTCCTAGCCCCGCTCTAGAGAGGGAGTCATCTTCGTAGCCTCGCTCTAGAGGGGGTGTCATCTACCTATAGTCGCTCTAGAAAGGGTGTCATCTGCCTATCCTCGCTGCTCTAGAGAGGGTTTCATCTTCCTAGCCTCGCTCTAGAGAGGGTGTCATCTTACTAGCCTCGCTCTGGAGAGGGTGTCTTCTTCCTCGCCACGCTCTAGAGAGGGTGCAGAGGGTGACATCTTCCTAGCCCCGCTCTAGAGAGGGTGTCATCTTCCTAGCCTCGATCTAGAGAGGGTGTCATCTTCCTAGCCTCGCTCTAGAGAGGGTGTCATCTTCCTAGCCTCGCTCTAGAGAGGGTGTCATCTTACTAGCCTCGCTCTAGAGAGGGTGTCATCTTACTAGCCTCGCTCTAGAGAGGGTGTCATCTTCCTAGCCTCGCTCTAGAGAGGGTGTCATCTTTCTAGCCTCGCTCTAGAGAGGGTGTCATCTTTTACTAGCCTC
>NW_027201523.1:0-9799 GCF_038502225.1 Cherax quadricarinatus
TTAAGACAGGATAGTACTGGTTAATGGTTGGTGTAAGTTAAGACAGGATAGTACTGGTTAATGGTTGGTGTAAGTTAAGACAGGATAGTACTGGTTAATGGTTGGTGTAAGTTAAGACAGGATAGTACTGGTTAATGGTTGGTGTAAGTTAAGACAGGATAGTACTGGTTAATGGTTGGTGTAAGTTAAGACAGGATAGTACTGGTTAATGGTTGGTGTAAGTTAAGACAGGATAGTACTGGTTAATGGTTGGTGTAAGTTAAGACAGGATAGTACTGGTTAATGGTTGGTGTAAGTTAAGACAGGATAGTACTGGTTAATGGTTGGTGTAAGTTAAGACAGGATAGTACTGGTTAATGGTTGGTGTAAGTTAAGACAGGATAAGACAGGATAGTACTGGTTAATGGTTGGTGTAAGTTAAGACAGGATAGTACTGGTTAATGGTTGGTGTAAGTTAAGACAGGATAGTACTGGTTAATGGTTGGTGTAAGTTAAGACAGGATAGTACTGGTTAATGGTTGGTGTAAGTTAAGACAGGATAGTACTGGTTAATGGTTGGTGTAAGTTAAGACAGGATAGTACTGGTTAATGGTTGGTGTAAGTTAAGACAGGATAGTACTGGTTAATGGTTGGTGTAAGTTAAGACAGGATAGTACTGGTTAATGGTTGGTGTAAGTTAAGACAGGATAGTACTGGTTAATGGTTGGTGTAAGTTAAGACAGGATAGTACTGGTTAATGGTTGGTGTAAGTTAAGACAGGATAGTACTGGTTAATGGTTGGTGTAAGTTAAGACAGGATAGTACTGGTTAATGGTTGGTGTAAGTTAAGACAGGATAGTACTGGTTAATGGTTGGTGTAAGTTAAGACAGGATAGTACTGGTTAATGGTTGGTGTAAGTTAAGACAGGATAGTACTGGTTAATGGTTGGTGTAAGTTAAGACAGGATAGTACTGGTTAATGGTTGGTGTAAGTTAAGACAGGATAGTACTGGTTAATGGTTGGTGTAAGTTAAGACAGGATAGTACTGGTTAATGGTTGGTGTAAGTTAAGACAGGATAGTACTGGTTAATGGTTGGTGTAAGTTAAGACAGGATAGTACTGGTTAATGGTTGGTGTAAGTTAAGACAGGATAGTACTGGTTAATGGTTGGTGTAAGTTAAGACAGGATAGTACTGGTTAATGGTTGGTGTAAGTTAAGACAGGATAGTACTGGTTAATGGTTGGTGTAAGTTAAGACAGGATAGTACTGGTTAATGGTTGGTGTAAGTTAAGACAGGATAGTACTGGTTAATGGTTGGTGTAAGTTAAGACAGGATAGTACTGGTTAATGGTTGGTGTAAGTTAAGACAGGATAGTACTGGTTAATGGTTGGTGTAAGTTAAGACAGGATAGTACTGGTTAATGGTTGGTGTAAGTTAAGACAGGATAGTACTGGTTAATGGTTGGTGTAAGTTAAGACAGGATAGTACTGGTTAATGGTTGGTGTAAGTTAAGACAGGATAGTACTGGTTAATGGTTGGTGTAAGTTAAGACAGGATAGTACTGGTTAATGGTTGGTGTAAGTTAAGACAGGATAGTACTGGTTAATGGTTGGTGTAAGTTAAGACAGGATAGTACTGGTTAATGGTTGGTTGTAAGTTAAGACAGGATAGTACTGGTTAATGGCTGGTGTAAGTTAAGACAGGATAGTACTGGTTAATGGTTGGTGTAAGTTAAGACAGGATAGTACTGGTTAATGGTTGGTGTAAGTTAAGACAGGATAGTACTGGTTAATGGTTGGTGTAAGTTAAGACAGGATAGTACTGGTTAATGGTTGGTGTAAGTTAAGACAGGATAGTACTGGTTAAAGTTTAGACAGGATAGTACTGGTTAATGGTTGGTGTAAGTTAAGACAGGATAGTACTGGTTAATGGTTGGTGTAAGTTAAGACAGGATAGTACTGGTTAATGGTTGGTGTAAGTTAAGACAGGATAGTACTGGTTAATGGTTGGTGTAAGTTAAGACAGGATAGTACTGGTTAATGGTTGGTGTAAGTTAAGACAGGATAGTACTGGTTAATGGTTGGTGTAAGTTAAGACAGGATAGTACTGGTTAATGGTTGGTGTAAGTTAAGACAGGATAGTACTGGTTAATGGTTGGTGTAAGTTAAGACAGGATAGTACTGGTTAATGGTTGGTGTAAGTTAAGACAGGATAGTACTGGTTAATGGTTGGTGTAAGTTAAGACAGGATAGTACTGGTTAATGGTTGGTGTAAGTTAAGACAGGATAAGTACTGGTTAATGGTTGGTGTAAGTTAAGACTGGTTAATGGTTGGTGTAAGTTAAGACAGGATAGTAGGTACTGGTTAATGGTTGGTGTAAGTTAAGACAGGATAGTACTGGTTAATGGTTGGTGTAAGTTAAGACAGGATAGTACTGGTTAATGGTTGGTGTAAGTTAAGACAGGATAGTACTGGTTAATGGTTGGTGTAAGTTAAGACAGGATAGTACTGGTTAATGGTTGGTGTAAGTTAAGACAGGATAGTACTGGTTAATGGTTGGTGTAAGTTAAGACAGGATAGTACTGGTTAATGGTTGGTGTAAGTTAAGACAGGATAGTACTGGTTAATGGTTGGTGTAAGTTAAGACAGGATAGTACTGGTTAATGGTTGGTGTAAGTTAAGACAGGATAGTACTGGTTAATGGTTGGTGTAAGTTAAGACAGGATAGTACTGGTTAATGGTTGGTGTAAGTTAAGACAGGATAGTACTGGTTAATGGTTGGTGTAAGTTAAGACAGGATAGTACTGGTTAATGGTTGGTGTAAGTTAAGACAGGATAGTACTGGTTAATGGTTGGTGTAAGTTAAGACAGGATAGTACTGGTTAATGGTTGGTGTAAGTTAAGACAGGATAGTACTGGTTAATGGTTGGTGTAAGTTAAGACAGGATAGTACTGGTTAATGGTTGGTGTAAGTTAAGACAGGATAGTACTGGTTAATGGTTGGTGTAAGTTAAGACAGGATAGTACTGGTTAATGGTTGGTGTAAGTTAAGACAGGATAGTACTGGTTAATGGTTGGTGTAAGTTAAGACAGGATAGTACTGGTTAATGGTTGGTGTAAGTTAAGACAGGATAGTACTGGTTAATGGTTGGTGTAAGTTAAGACAGGATAGTACTGGTTAATGGTGGTGGTAAGTTAAGTAAGTTAAGACAGGATAGTACTGGTTAATGTAAGTTAAGACAGGGTACTGGTGAAAGTTAAGACAGGATAGTACTGGTTAATGGTTGGTGTAAGTTAAGACAGGATAGTACTGGTTAATGGTTGGTGTAAGTTAAGACAGGATAGTACTGGTTAATGGTTGGTGTAAGTTAAGACAGGATAGTACTGGTTAATGGTTGGTGTAAGTTAAGACAGGATAGTACTGGTTAATGGTTGGTGTAAGTTAAGACAGGATAGTACTGGTTAATGGTTGGTGTAAGTTAAGACAGGATAGTACTGGTTAATGGTTGGTGTAAGTTAAGACAGGATAGTACTGGTTAATGGTTGGTGTAAGTTAAGACAGGATAGTACTGGTTAATGGTTGGTGTAAGTTAAGACAGGATAGTACTGGTTAATGGTTGGTGTAAGTTAAGACAGGATAGTACTGGTTAATGGTTGGTGTAAGTTAAGACAGGATAGTACTGGTTAATGGTTGGTGTAAGTTAAGACAGGATAGTACTGGTTAATGGTTGGGTGTAAGTTAAGACAGGATAGTACAGGATAGTACTGGTTAATGGTTGGTGTAAGTTAAGACAGGATAGTACTGGTTAATGGTTGGTGTAAGTTAAGACAGGATAGTACTGGTTAATGGTTGGTGTAAGTTAAGACAGGATAGTACTGGTTAATGGTTGGTGTAAGTTAAGACAGGATAGTACTGGTTAATGGTTGGTGTAAGTTAAGACAGGATAGTACTGGTTAATGGTTGGTGTAAGTTAAGACAGGATAGTACTGGTTAATGGTTGGTGTAAGTTAAGACAGGATAGTACTGGTTAATGGTTGGTGTAAGTTAAGACAGGATAGTACTGGTTAATGGTTGGTGTAAGTTAAGACAGGATAGTACTGGTTAATGGTTGGTGTAAGTTAAGACAGGATAGTACTGGTTAATGGTTGGTGTAAGTTAAGACAGGATAGTACTGGTTAATGGTTGGTGTAAGTTAAGACAGGATAGTACTGGTTAATGGTTGGTGTAAGTTAAGACAGGATAGTACTGGTTAATGGTTGGTGTAAGTTAAGACAGGATAGTACTGGTTAATGGTTGGTGTAAGTTAAGACAGGATAGTACTGGTTAATGGTTGGTGTAAGTTAAGACAGGATAGTACTGGTTAATGGTTGGTGTAAGTTAAGACAGGATAGTACTGGTTAATGGTTGGTGTAAGTTAAGACAGGATAGTACTGGTTAATGGTTGGTGTAAGTTAAGTCAAGATAGATAGTACTGGTTAATGGTTGGTGTAAGTTAAGACAGGATAGTACTGGTTAATGGTTGGTGTAAGTTAAGACAGGATAGTACTGGTTAATGGTTGGTGTAAGTTAAGACAGGATAGTACTGGTTAATGGTTGGTGTAAGTTAAGACAGGATAGTACTGGTTAATGGTTGGTGTAAGTTAAGACAGGATAGTACTGGTTAATGGTTGGTGTAAGTTAAGACAGGATAGTACTGGTTAATGGTTGGTGTAAGTTAAGACAGGATAGTACTGGTTAATGGTTGGTGTAAGTTAAGACAGGATAGTACTGGTTAATGGTTGGTGTAAGTTAAGACAGGATAGTACTGGTTAATGGTTGGCGTAAGTTAAGACAGTATAGTACTGGTTAATGGTTGGTGTAAGTTAAGAGAGTATAGTACTGGTTAATGGTTAGTGTAAGTTAAGACAGGATAGTACTGCTTAATGGTTGGTGTAAGTTTAGACAGGATAGTACTGGTTAATGGTTAGTGTAAGTTAAGACAGGATAGTACTGGTTAATGGTTGGTGTAAGTTAAGACAGGATAGTACTGGTTAATGGTTGGTGTAAGTTAAGACAGGATAGTACTGGTTAATGGTTGGTGTAAGTTAAGACAGGATAGTACTGGTTAATGGTTGGTGTAAGTTAAGACAGGATAGTACTGGTTAATGGTTGGTGTAAGTTAAGACAGGATAGTACTGGTTAATGGTTGGTGTAAGTTAAGACAGGATAGTACTGGTTAATGGTTGGTGTAAGTTAAGACAGGATAGTACTGGTTAATGGTTGGTGTAAGTTAAGACAGGATAGTACTGGTTAATGGTTGGTGTAAGTTAAGACAGGATAGTACTGGTTAATGGTTGGTGTAAGTTAAGACAGGATAGTACTGGTTAATGGTTGGTGTAAGTTAAGACAGGATAGTACTGGTTAATGGTTGGTGTAAGTTAAGACAGGATAGTACTGGTTAATGGTTGGTGTAAGTTAAGACAGGATAGTACTGGTTAATGGTTGGTGTAAGTTAAGACAGGATAGTACTGGTTAATGGTTGGTGTAAGTTAAGACAGGATAGTACTGGTTAATGGTTGGTGTAAGTTAAGACAGGATAGTACTGGTTGGTGGGTTTAAGTTAAGACAGGATAGTACTGGTTAATGGTTGGTGTAAGTTAAGACAGGATAGTACTGGTTAATGGTTGGTGTAAGTTAAGACAGGATAGTACTGGTTAATGGTTGGTGTAAGTTAAGACAGGATAGTACTGGTTAATGGTTGGTGTAAGTTAAGACAGGATAGTACTGGTTAATGGTTGGTGTAAGTTAAGACAGGATAGTACTGGTTAATGGTTGGTGTAAGTTAAGACAGGATAGTACTGGTTAATGGTTGGTGTAAGTTAAGACAGGATAGTACTGGTTAATGGTTGGTGTAAGTTAAGACAGGATAGTACTGGTTAATGGTTGGTGTAAGTTAAGACAGGATAGTACTGGTTAATGGTTGGTGTAAGTTAAGACAGGATAGTACTGGTTAATGGTTGGTGTAAGTTAAGACAGGATAGTACTGGTTAATGGTTGGTGTAAGTTAAGACAGGATAGTACTGGTTAATGGTTGGTGTAAGTTAAGACAGGATAGTACTGGTTAATGGTTGGTGTAAGTTAAGACAGGATAGTACTGGTTAATGGTTGGTGTAAGTTAAGACAGGATAGTACTGGTTAATGGTTGGTGTAAGTTAAGACAGGATAGTACTGGTTAATGGTTGGTGTAAGTTAAGACAGGATAGTACTGGTTAATGGTTGGTGTAAGTTAAGACAGGATAGTACTGGTTAATGGTTGGTGTAAGTTAAGACAGGATAGTACTGGTTAATGGTTGGTGTAAGTTAAGACAGGATAGTACTGGTTAATGGTTGGTGTAAGTTAAGACAGGATAGTACTGGTTAATGGTTGGTGTAAGTTAAGACAGGATAGTACTGGTTAATGGTTGGTGTAAGTTAAGACAGGATAGTACTGGTTAATGGTTGGTGTAAGTTAAGACAGGATAGTACTGGTTAATGGTTGGTGTAAGTTAAGACAGGATAGTACTGGTTAATGGTTGGTGTAAGTTAAGACAGGATAGTACTGGTTAATGGTTGGTGTAAGTTAAGACAGGATAGTACTGGTTAATGGTTGGTGTAAGTTAAGACAGGATAGTACTGGTTAATGGTTGGTGTAAGTTAAGACAGGATAGTACTGGTTAATGGTTGGTGTAAGTTAAGACAGGATAGTACTGGTTAATGGTTGGTGTAAGTTAAGACAGGATAGTACTGGTTAATGGTTGGTGTAAGTTAAGACAGGATAGTACTGGTTAATGGTTGGTGTAAGTTAAGACAGGATAGTACTGGTTAATGGTTGGTGTAAGTTAAGACAGGATAGTACTGGTTAATGGTTGGTGTAAGTTAAGACAGGATAGTACTGGTTAATGGTTGGTGTAAGTTAAGACAGGATAGTACTGGTTAATGGTTGGTGTAAGTTAAGACAGGATAGTACTGGTTAATGGTTGGTGTAAGTTAAGACAGGATAGTACTGGTTAATGGTTGGTGTAAGTTAAGACAGGATAGTACTGGATGGTTGGTTGGCGTTAGTTAAGACAAGATAGTACTGGCTAATGGTTGGTGTAAGTTAAGACAGGATAGTACTGTAAGTTTAGTACTGGTTAATGGTTGGTGTAAGTTAAGACAGGATAGTACTGGTTAATGGTTGGTGTAAGTTAAGACAGGATAGTACTGGTTAATGGTTGGTGTAAGTTAAGACAGGATAATACTGGTTAATGGTTGGTGTAAGTTAAGACAGGACAGTACTGGTTAATGGTGTAAGTTAAGACAGGATAGTACTGGTTAATGGTTGGTGTAAGTTAAGACAGGATAGTACTGGTTAATGGTTGGTGTAAGTTAAGACAGGATAGTACTGGTTAATGGTTGGTGTAAGTTAAGACAGGATAGTACTGGTTAATGGTTGGTGTAAGTTAAGACAGGATAGTACTGGTTAATGGTTGGTGTAAGTTAAGACAGGATAGTACTGGTTAATGGTTGGTGTAAGTTAAGACAGGATAGTACTGGTTAATGGTTGGTGTAAGTTAAGACAGGATAGTACTGGTTAATGGTTGGTGTAAGTTAAGACAGGATAGTACTGGTTAATGGTTGGTGTAAGTTAAGACAGGATAGTACTGGTTAATGGTTGGTGTAAGTTAAGACAGGATAGTACTGGTTAATGGTTGGTGTAAGTTAAGACAGGATAGTACTGGTTAATGGTTGGTGTAAGTTAAGACAGGATAGTACTGGTTAATGGTTGGTGTAAAGTTAAGACAGGATAGTACTGTAAGTTAGTATGGTTGGTGTAAGTTAAGACAGGATAGTACTGGTTAATGGTTGGTGTAAGTTAAGACAGGATAGTACTGGTTAATGGTTGGTGTAAGTTAAGACAGGATAGTACTGGTTAATGGTTGGTGTAAGTTAAGACAGGATAGTACTGGTTAATGGTTGGTGTAAGTTAAGACAGGATAGTACTGGTTAATGGTTGGTGTAAGTTAAGACAGGATAGTACTGGTTAATGGATGGTTGTAGTTAAGACAGGAGAGTACTGGTTAATGGTGGGTGTCAGTTAAGACAGGATATAGTTAATGGTTGGTTAATGATAGTACTGGTTAATGGTTGGTGTAAGTTAAGACAGGATAGTACTGGTTAATGGTTGGTGTAAGTTAAGACAGGATAGTACTGGTTAATGGTTGGTGTAAGTTAAGACAGGATAGTACTGGTTAATGGTTGGTGTAAGTTAAGACAGGATAGTACTGGTTAATGGTTGGTGTAAGTTAAGACAGGATAGTACTGGTTAATGGTTGGTGTAAGTTAAGACAGGATAGTACTGGTTAATGGTTGGTGTAAGTTAAGACAGGATAGTACTGGTTAATGGTTGGTGAAAGTTAAGACAGGATAGTACTGGTTAATGGTTGGTGTAAGTTAAGACAGGATAGTACTGGTTAATGGTTGGTGTAAGTTAAGACAGGATAGTACTGGTTAATGGTTGGTGTAAGTTAAGACAGGATAGTACTGGTTAATGGTTGGTGTAAGTTAAGACAGGATAGTACTGGTTAATGGTTGGTGTAAGTTAAGACAGGATAGTACTGGTTAATGGTTGGTGTAAGTTAAGACAGGATAGTACTGGTTAATGGTTGGTGTAAGTTAAGACAGGATAGTACTGGTTAATGGTTGGTGTAAGTTAAGACAGGATAGTACTGGTTAATGGTTGGTGTAAGTTAAGACAGGATAGTACTGGTTAATGGTTGGTGTAAGTTAAGACAGGATAGTACTGGTTAATGGTTGGTGTAAGTTAAGACAGGATAGTACTGGTTAATGGTTGGTGTAAGTTAAGACAGGATAGTACTGGTTAATGGATGGTGTAAGTTAAGACAGGATAGTACTGGTTAATGGTTGGTAAAAGTTAAGACAGGATAGTACTGGTTAAGTTAAGACAGGATAGTACTGGTTAATGGTTGGTGTAAGTTAAGACAGGATAGTACTGGTTAATGGTTGGTGTAAGTTAAGACAGGATAGTACTGGTTAATGGTTGGTGTAAGTTAAGACAGGATAGTACTGGTTAATGGTTGGTGTAAGTTAAGACAGGATAGTACTGGTTAATGGTTGGTGTAAGTTAAGACAGGATAGTACTGGTTAATGGTTGGTGTAAGTTAAGACAGGATAGTACTGGTTAATGGTTGGTGTAAGTTAAGACAGGATAGTACTGGTTAATGGTTGGTGTAAGTTAAGACAGGATAGTACTGGTTAATGGTTGGTGTAAGTTAAGACAGGATAGTACTGGTTAATGGTTGGCGTAAGTTAAGACAGGATAGTACTGGTTAATGGTTGGTGTAAGTTAAGACAGGATAGTACTGGTTAATGGTTGGCGTGAGTTAAGACAGGATAGTACTGGTTAATGGTTGGTGTAAGTTAAGACAGGATAGTACTGGTTAATGGTTGGTGTAAGTTAAGACAGGATAGTACTGGTTAATGGTTGGTGTAAGTTAAGACAGGATAGTACTGGTTAATGGTTGGTGTAAGTTAAGACAGGATAGTACTGGTTAATGGTTGGTGTAAGTTAAGACAGGATAGTACTGGTTAATGGTTGTAAGACAGGATAGTACTGGTTAATGGTTGGTGTAAGTTAAGACAGGATAGTACTGGTTAATGGTTGGTGTAAGTTAAGACAGGATAGTACTGGTTAATGGTTGGTGTGAGTTAAGACAGGATAGTACTGGTTAATGGTTGGTGTAAGTTAAGACAGGATAGTACTGGTTAATGGTTGGTGTAAGTTAAGACAGGATAGTA
>NW_027201524.1:0-9784 GCF_038502225.1 Cherax quadricarinatus
TGGAACACTTTCAAGAACGACTGATGTTAAACTATTATGTTCTAGGGTTTTGCTGGCAAATATAAAAGCAGTGGCTCACAAACCAGCATTCAGTTCAGCTCTGTCTGTCTGAGAAGACACATCGGAAGAAGTGAAATGGCATCAAGAGGCTGCAGTCATTCTCCAGATGCATTCTGCTACATATGGGGTTAATTCATTAAGATAAGAGCAAAGAAGTTCTCTGTAGCAGCATCTTAAAAAATGTGTGAAGCTTATGAAGCATATTTTGTCATGCCAGTTGTGAACCAAGACAAGACCTGGGCGCCTCATGTTGCTTGTGAACATTGTAAGAAAACATTGGAAGGTAAGAAAGTCATTAGTTATGTGAATTGTAAAATCTTGAATAGGAACATTTTTTTTAAATGAAATGTATGTAACAGAAACTAATTTTTGTGTTCTTTTACAGGATGGTATATAGGAGAAAAAAGAGCCATGAAGTTTGGTGTTGCTAGAATATGACGTGAACCCACTGATCACTCAGCCAACTGCTACTTCTGTCTGGTGGATCCTTCCTAACACCGAACTGGGAAAAATGCACCTGCTATTTCTTATCCAGATTCTTCCTCTTCTATTGTACCAGTACCACACAGTGCTGATCTTCCTGTACCTACACCTCCAGAAAGAAGTCAACCATCAGAAGAAGAAAGCAGCAAATCAGAAAATGAAGAGTGCAATGAACAAGACTATGATCTCACAGATGCAGCTGTTGGGAGGAATCCTTACTACCCAAACCAAACAGACCTCAGTGACCTTATCAGAGATCTTGGTTTGACAAAGTCAAATGCTGAGTTTTTGATTACAAGGCTCAAGGAGTGGGACTTGGTGGATGAAAGTGTGCAAGTGACAAGCCAAAGAAAACATCACCAACATTTCTCAAGCTTTTTCACTAATGAAGACATGTTGTGCTACTGTAATGATGCATCAGGCCTGTTTGATGCAATTGGAATTGCATGCAATCCAGATGAGTGAAGACTCTTCAGTGACAGCTTCTCCAGAAGCCTAAAAGCTCTACTTCTGCACAATGGGAACAAATATTCATCTCTTCTCTTGGCTACAACAGTGTCAAACATCTACTGGAAGCTTTGAACTATGATAAGTATGGCTGGGAAATTACTGGAGACTTCAAAATGGTGGCATTTATGATGGGACTTGAAGGACTACCAAGTTTCCCTGTTATCTTTCTCACTGGGATAGTAGAGACAGAGCAGCACATTACCAGAGGAAACACTGGCCTCCAAGAACTGAATTCTCAGTAGGAAGATATATCAGATATAAGCCACTGGTTGATTCTCAAAAGGTTCTGTTCCCTCCATTATACATCAAACTAGGGCCAATGAAACAGTTTGTTACAGCTCTTCGACAAAGAGTCTGCAGCTTTTATGTATCTTCATGACTTCCTTTCCAAGCTGTCAGAGGCAAAGGTGAAGGCTGGCATTGTCAGGAAAAGCATGGAATGCTCAGAATCTCCAAAGAAGCTCGCAGAGAAGGAAAAGGAAGCCTGGGAGAGTTTTGTTGTAGCACAGGGCTTTCTGGGCAACAACAAGGCTGACAATTATGTGGAACTTGTTGAGACCTTGGCAAAAAGCTATGGCCAAATGATGTGTAGGATGCCCCTTAAGGTCCATATTCTTGATGCTCATCTTGACAATTTCAAGGAGAATATGAGAGTATACTTAGAGGAGCAAGGGGAGCGCTTCCACCAAGATATAATGAACTTTGAACACAGATATAAGAGATCTTATAATGAAAACATGATGGGAGACTGCATTTGGGGGTTTTTAATGGGAAAGTGATTTGTTACATGCTCGCAAGTGTAAAAAAAACTTCATTTTTAACTTTGTAAATATGTTTCAGAAAGTTTAAAATAAAATTTGTATAAATTTTATTTTATTTATTGTGCGATGGAGATGGGGTGACATAGAGTGAGTCAAATTTGGCGGGTTGGCGGCGCCGGTGTGCCACCTGTAGGTGAGGAGGAGAAACGTGAGTGTAAACAAAGAGAGCGTGAGGCCGATGGAACACATATTACCTCCCTAATACATAAGTTATGGCGGGGGTGGAGGAAGTGTTATGGGGAGATAGGCCGTCCTCGTGTGTGTTGCGCAGACAAAAACAACGTCAGCAGGCGACAGCTATTCCATGTTTGGAGGTTCTTGAGTCGGTGGGAGGGTATAGGGAGACACAGGTTATCCACACTACGGATGGGATGGGGTTGTTTGCGGATAAGTGGTACGAAAAGTATTGGCAGGAGGAAGGGGTAGGATTAGGGGATTTAGAGAGGGTGTGTGGCAGTGTGCCATGTAGGTTAGGACACAGTGATAGGGAAGCTTTGGGGGGGGACATAACTGAGGGGGAAATATGGAGAGCTTTGAGTGCCATGCAAAAGGGCAAAGCACCGGGAATCGATGGACTGTCGGCGAAGTTTTATCAACAGCATTGGGAGTTATTAAAAGGTTTTTTGGTGAGGTTACTAAACTTGATGAAGGTAAGGGGAAGGTTGGGTGAAAGACAGGCAACAGCTGTAGTTGTTTTGGTACCGAAGGGAAAGGAACAGCGTTCGCTCAGGGACTATAGAACAATATCGTTGTTATGCGCGGATTATAAGTTATTTGCGAAAATTTTAGGAAATAGGATCAAGTGTGTTGTAGGGAGGGTTGTATCGGAAACCCAGTTTGGGTTGCCAGGTAGGTCTATGGGGGTGGGACATGGTCTTTTAAGGGATTTCGTGGAAGAAAAAGGGGGGGACGGGGGGGGTTTGGTTACACTAGACTGGCAAGGAGCTTATGATAGGGTGGAGCGAGAGGCATTGAGAGCTATCCTTAGGAAACAGGGCTATGGGGAAGAAATAGTGGGATGGGTAGAGGCATTATATAGAGGGGCAATGGTGAGAGTACAGATTAATGGAAGATTAGGGGGGAGGATTGTAATGGGCAGAGGTCTTAGACAGGGGTGTCCTATGTCACAGCTTTTATTTGCATGCATACAGGACCCCTTTTATAGAATGGTGGAGCGCCATATGGGCGTTAGTGGAGGGGTTGGGGGGGGTACTGGGGGCGTTTGGCCTGTTCTCATAGGGTATGTAGATGATACCACTGTATTGGTTAGAGAGGGGATGTCCATAAACGCCTTAGATGGAGTGGTCGACACGTTTGCATGTGCAACTGGTATTCGGAGAAGTCCATGGTTATGGGGTTAGGAACTTGGGGGGAGAGGGTCGAGTGGGGTAGTGCAGTCTTAAAGAAGCGGGTGATGTCATTAAAAATTTGTGGTCTAATCTATGCAGATGATCTTGAGGTTGCACGTGTTAATAATTCGGTCAGGTTGGTAGAAAGGATTCTGGGTCGATTGGGAGCATTGCGGCCTTATCATTTGACCCTTGTGCAGCGTGCCATTGTAATTAACGTTTTATTGTATAGCAAGGTTTGGCATGTGGCTGCCGTGTTCCCTTTAACGGGGACGGCAATTGCAACTATACTTAGAGGGGTTTTTAAATTTTTGTGGGGTTCAGGTTGTGATTGGCTTAAAAGGGATGTAGTAATGTTACCTGTGCGTCAGGGGGGGTTGGGTTTAATGAACTTAAAGAGGAGGGTCAAATGTATCTTCATTAAAAGGGAGGTGATGAGGGAGGGTGTGAGTGGGGGGGGGGGTTGGTTAAGGTACACAATAAATTGAAACGCATGTTTTCTGGGACGGAGTTGAGGGAGTGTGAAACTATTTTGAGGGCAGTGGTGATGGTTAGGGATCTGGGTAAGGTAAAAATAAGTAGGCTGTGTAGGATGTCAGCAGAAAGGGTTGTGGCTCCGGTGGAGGGGATTTTCCCCATGTATGACTGGGGATGTATATGGAGAAGGTTTGGTAGGTTAAGGTTACAACCCCGTGGACGTGAGGTGATGTATCGTTTTTGCATGGGATTTTACCATCGTGGGTGGCCCGGTGGCCTGGTGGCTAAAGCTCCCGCTTCACACACGGAGGTCCCGGGTTCGATTCCCGGCGGGTGGAAACATTTCGACACGTTTCCTTACACCTGTTGTCCTGTTCACCTAGCAGCAAATAGGTACCTGGGTGTTAGTCGACTGGTGTGGGTCGCATCCTGGGGGACAAGATTAAGGACCCCAATGGAAATAAGTTAGACAGTCCTCGATGACGCACTGACTTTCTTGGGTTATCCTGGGTGGCTAACCCTCGGGGGTTAAAAATCCGAACGAAATCTTATCTTATCTTATCTTATCTTACGAGCTAGACAGGTGGTTGAGGGGGGAGGGTATGTGGAATATGTGGCGGGGAGGATTCTGCATTCCATGTAGTGTATTTTTGTGAGGGTTGGGGAGCGTCAGGGGTTGGTTGAGCAGGGTGTTGCATAAGATAAGTGGTCAATACTTCTCTGTTCTGCGGGCATTGAGTCTTGATGTGGGGGGTATGGATGAAAGTATTATTAGGGCTGTGGGGTACATTATGGTAGATTATGTTTACATTATGTGGGGAATGAGGGGGAAAGGGGTAAGTGAGGTGAAGAGGAGGGTATTGGCTGTTACGGTTTATAAAACGTTGTGCCGTAATAGAGAACTTTATGGGAGGAGGTGGGAGCGGGCATTCTCTGAGGGATATAGAGACCTTACATTAGAGGTTTTATTAAAATTGTAAATTAGGTGGGTGGGGCAGGGTAGGGATGGTATAATGTGTTATGTTGATGGGCTGTCAGGGGTGGAAACAGGGTCGCCTCCTGGTATGTAGCGAGTGAATGTGTATGAACTTGGGCGTATGATGTGTATTCATGGTTTGTGACGAGTATACTCAATATATGTGTTTGATTTTGCAGTGGGACATTGTTCTATGTATGTTATTCATATGCATGTTTTAGATGCTTGTAGAGGTGTCATTGTGTTGGATCCTTGTTTATTAATATATTCTGTGTTTGATGAACATATTGTTTTTACCTTATTCTCAATACATTATGTTAATTGTATTTAACGTATAAGGTGTCCTACTTTATAATTTACAAAGTGACAATATATGCATATTATGGTGTGTTTTGTTATTCATATAACAATGCAATTGGAATTAGTCGTTTATTGGTTATCATAGGTGTAGGGGTTTTCATGTATGGGTGAGGAGGGATATTTGTGTTATCTCAAGTTCATGTTTGTGTGGTTGTTAATGATTTATTCTGTATAAGACCTGTTATTGTCTTTATCTATCTCTTGTATTGTATTGTTCTAAATAAAATAAAAAAAAAAATACATAAGTTTAAATAGTCACATATTATGCAGGGGAGGGCAATGCACACCCACTGTAGATTTCCTTCCATACTGTGCCAGTTAATGATATATCAGGACTAGGAGGTACAATGTGTACTCACAACGTCAGATTGTGCATCCTAATTTGTGTGTTTTGTCTCTTTGCAGCTAGGAGCATTCATTGTGTTGTACCTGAATAAAGGATTACCAACACTCACCCGAATGTCTCTTTGGCCATGTTCCTAGGTATTACCTTATGTACTACACGGGTTAAGGAGCTGGTGTGGTAGCCTGTCCAGGCACACCTGGGGGTGATGACGGTCTCGTTGAGTTGTGAGGCGGCAGGATGTACAGAGGTGAAGATGGCAGAGGACATGCCGACATGTATTGCACTGATGCAGCTACATCAGAAAAATGTGCATGACACCAGGGACATGCGACAGAAGCTGCCCAAAATCAACCGCCCCACTCTACAGCAAGGCATTGTTGAAGATGACTGGGCCGCATTTACCCGCTGGTGGGAAATGTTTAGAAATGGGACCAACCTAACACCCATTCAAGTCACCGCTCAGCTCCTGGCCTGCTGCGAGCCTGATTTAGAAGCCGCATTGTTCCGGAAAACGCCAACAATAGCCAGTAGTCCCGAGGCAGCGGTCTTAGATGCCATGAAACATCTCACAGTGGTGAGTGTGGCACTGAGTGTGTGACATGCAGCACTGCTTCAGACGAAGCAGGAACCAGGGGAGTACGTCAGGCAGTGTGTGGCGAGACTATGCGGGTTGGCCAATGTCTGTCAGTGGACCAAAACTGGGACCTGTAGGGTGGCCACCTGTTCTGGCACCGTCGCCACGGACTACACCAAAGAGATTGTCAAACTGGTTCTCTTAACTGGTCTGGCAGATGATGACATCAAGAAGGAGGTCCTCGGGATAACAGGAATTGACACACGGACACTGAGTGAAGCTGTCAGTCTTGTAGATAGCAAAGAGACCACCGCCCATGCCATGGTGACTGAGAACCTATGAGTGGCGGCCAGTGGCTACAAAAAGATGGTCCATGGGTGCTGCAGCCAGGCGTCACCAGTGCCCACATAGGATCATGGTGAGCAGGCCCAGATAAGACGCAAGGTATGCTGCCAGTGTGGCTCTCTCACTCCCCAGTTTGGTATGGTGAGAGGCAAACTCAAGGAATTCACGTTGTGTCTCGGAAAAAGAACAACCCACGTCCCCGTAAGTCATCTCCACCATCATCCAGTGGGTCAGGGGAGGCGCTGTTTCACTATGTGGCTACCGCTGAGATAGGCTCATGTGCGGGTGAGGCTCTGTTTCATCCGACGCTATCTTTAACGGTAGCTGTGGATGGCGAGGCCTACAACATGGCGAAGACACTGTGTCCTCCACAGCGATCAGCCCGCATCTCGGCCATCACCAACTCCGGTGCACAGGCCTGTCTGATGGGGCTGCGGATCCTCAAGAAGTTGGGCTTATGCCAATGGCACCTCACCCGTGTCTCCACATGCATTCTGGCTGCAAATAACACAGAGATAAATGTTCTGGGTGCTGTGTTCCTCACCTTGTCCAGCCACAACAAACAAGGGGAACAACTCAAGACATCTGTGGTGGTCTATGTCATGGACTCCACCAGGCTTTACCTGAGCCGAGTTGCATTGGAACAGCTGAAGGTTATCGGCCCTGACTTCTCAAAAATTGGTGCGACAGAAACTGGTGTGTGTGGGAATAGGGCGAGTACATATACCAGCCCCACCATGGCAAAATGTGGGTGCCCACAACACATGGCACCACCTCCCCGTCCCTCTAGTCTGCCTATAGCACCATCATTTGAGTCCACTGTGGAGATGAAGGCCTGGCTCTTGGAAAGGTATGCTTCATCGACCTTTTATTTATTTAATAATTTGAACATACAGAGGTACAAAGAAATACAGGAAAGAGCATGCCAAAGCCACTTGTATGCCGAGCATTACGGGCAGGCTTAAAATTAATTTAAGATTAACTAAGCAATGATGTAATCAGTGATAAAACATTATTGTAAACAGATAACAATAAAGCACAAATGAGTATTACAAAGGCAGGTCATATGGTTGCATGCATTGCTGTACATTCAGTAGAATGGAGTATTCTGTTAGGTAGTGTATTTAAAAAATAACAAAGTTAGATTGGGTCTTAGGTTTAACATTTATGTGATATAATTATGAGAAACATTTAAGATATACAATTTATAAGGTTCAGTTATTCATTATTTATTTGGTTTTGGGTGAGTAAGTGATCTTTGAGAAGAGACTTGAATTTATAAACAGGTAGTGTTTCTTTTATATTTATAGGTAATGAATTCCAGATTTTAGGGCCTTTTATGTGCATTGAGTTTTTGCATAGCGTGAGATGTACACTAGGAACATCAAAGAGTGATCTGTGCCTTGTGTTATGGTCATGTGTTCTGTTGAGGTTGGCAAGATGTTTGAGGGGAGGGTTAATATCAGAGTTAAGTGTTCTATGTATGTAATAGGTGCAGTAATAAGTATGGATGTTTTGTATGGTGAGTAGGTTTAGTGTTTTGAATATGCCCACACCAGCCACTCTCTGCGATGACGGGCCCCCCAATGGAAATTCGGATCGACCCAGGGGTGTAACCGGTGGTGACCAGATGACCCCCAAATGTACCAGTTCATTGGCGCTGGGCGTCATAGAGCGAGTGCCTCTGAACACACCTATGACTTGACTTCAAAATATGGTCCTGACACCCAAGTCGGATGGCACACCCTGTTGCACGGTGGATCTGCAACCGCTAAACCGCCACAGTGTGCAGGAGACCCATCACACCATACCACTCATTAAAGAGGCGAAGGCCGTCCCACCTAATACGTTCAAGACCATCACAGACACAGACACATGGAACGGCTTTCACTCCATTGAAATCTGGCCCGAGGATCACCACAAGACAACATTCCTGATGGAGCAAGGCAGGTTCTGCTACTGTCGTGCGCCGATGGGCAGGATGCCTACATGCAACGGTATGACGCCATCATCGCTGATGTACCTAGAAAAACCAAATGCGTCTATGACATCATCATATGGGACACAGACTTGAAGGAACATTGGTGGTGAGTGATTGACTATCTGGAAGTCGTAGGCCATAATGGTGTGTTCCTCAATCCAGCTAAGTTTCAGTTTGCCATGACGGAAGTGGAGTTTGCAGGGTTTCAGACAACCAGGTCTGAAGTGAGATCCCTATCTAAGTACCTGAATGCCATTGCAACATTCCCAAGACCAGCCAATATCACGGATGTATGGGCTTGGTTTGGTCTCATTAACCAGGTATCACACTATGGCAGGACCACAGACATGACGGCACCATTCAAGCCGCTCCTCAGCCCCAAGGTCAGCTTCAGATGGAACTCAGCCCTGGAAGAGGCGTTCCATCGCTCAAAAGAGGCAATCATCAATGCAATTAAAGCAGGGGTCGAAATATTTGATCCCAGCAAGTGGACGTGCCTCAACCCTGACTGGTCTAGAACAGGGGTGGGCAACTGGCTCTGCCAGAAACATTGCAGCTGTGACCATACTATTCCCGGGTGTTGTGCTGATGGATGGAAGGTCACAGTCTCGCTTCTTAAGGGACGCTGAGAAGTGGTATGCTCCAATCGAGGGGGAGGCCTTGGCTGCCACATGGGCGCTGGAAGATAGCTGCTTCTTCACCATGGGGTGCCGGGATCTCATCATAATGACCGACCACAAGCCACTTGTGAAAATTCTTGGGGATCAGGCACTACCTGGAGACGACATCACCAATCTGAGGCTCTTCAGACTGAAACAGTGCACCCTCATGTGGCAGTACCGGATCATGCACGTCCCCGGCAAGACCATCCCAGCAGCAGATGCTACATCGTGGTATCCATCAGCTACAGACCCAAAGGACACAGCCAGTGAAATGTGTGCTCTGTCACCTACCCGGGTCCTGGTGGGCACCCACGATGACCTGGAGCCACTCCTCGTGGAGGCAGCAAGATCATCAGTGAACTCTCTTGGCACGGTCACATGGGAGAGAGTCAAGGAGCGCACCTCCGCAGACCACGACCTCCAGCTACTTACACCACTAGTTGAGTTTGGGTTCCCACCATCCTGGGATGCCTTACCAGAGGAGCTAAAACCATACTGGCAGTACTGTGACAGGTTAACTCTCATGGATGAAGTCGTCATGATGGACCACTGGATCGTGATACCACAGGCACTTCGGAATGAGGCCCTACAGACACTTCAAACAGCTCACCAAGGCAGAAGTCGCATGCACAGTAGGGCAGTAGGCGCTGTCTTTTGGCCAGGCATCACCAGAGACATCGAGAGCACATGTTCCAGGTGCCACACCTGCTGGGGAATGTCACCCTCCCAGCCTCGCATGCCGCTGGTACAACCATTTGTGCCAAGCAACTCCTTCCAAGCCATCGCTGCTGACTTTTGTGTAGTGCACGGCATTGGCTACTTAGTCATCGTGGACAGGTT
>NW_027201525.1:0-9759 GCF_038502225.1 Cherax quadricarinatus
AGATGCTGTAAACTCCAGCATCCCTGGGTTCTATTTCGTTGTGGCGTTCCCGTGACTTCTCGAATGATAATGGTGGTAACCACTGTAATATCAATATTGGATCTACGTAATGTAGAGGTAACTGTGATGGTTGCGGTGCCAATACATAACAGCTAACACAATACAGTAGATAATGCATGTACCCTCGTTTAGTATTGCTCCGCTTCGTTGATGTGTATCGTGTCTGCTTGTCGTGTGAGGAGAGCCACTTAATTAGAGTCAAGTATCGGATGTTTTCAGGGGAATAACTTGAGCTTCGGTGTTTTCCTGTGTTATCTTATTAATGTTTAATTGAGTGTTTGACTTCGTACAGTTTGCGCCTCGAGAGTTTATTTTGATTTTAAAATTCTCTGTTTTTCTCGATACTCAAGTCCTGGTCTTCTTTTTTCGTTACTTCTGCCTTTTTTTTCATTTCTTGGATTATTTCTCTCTCTTTGTTTTACGCTAAGGTAACACGTATTCCACTACCGGCGCTGTACCCTATCGGGTTTGGCCCTTCTATGTATTTATATTAAAAATATCTGTCGCATCAGCCTGACATCAGTAGTGAGGAACTAATGGAAATCACTATAATGGCATTAGTTAGTTAGTTAGTTAAAGATTAGCCGGTATTCTCCCGGCCCGGGCCTTTTCCAAGTGGTGGCCCGGCCTTGGCTCCCTCTTTAGGGAGTGTCTGAGACCTAAGTCTCCCATGGGAGGAGGCACAAATATCTCCTCATCTTTGGGACCAACTGTCCCCAGGCCTAGCCACAAGCTAGGCCTCTCTGGTCTGCCATCCCCGCCACAAGGGGGCAAATGGGAATGACAGTCTTATGAGCTAAAGGCTCGGGCTCAGGCACCTACCCTACCCTAGAAGGGTTAGGCATGGTGTCGATGCTATAATGGCAATCACAATTAATGGAAGCCCCAATTAATGGAAGCCCCAATTTATGGAAGCTCCAATTAATGGAAGACTCAAATAATGGAAGCCCCAATTAATGGAATTCCCAATTTATGGAAGCTCCAATTAATTAATGGAAGACTCAAATAATGGAAGCCCCAATTAATGGAATTCCCAATTTATGGAAGCTCCAATTTATAGATGCCCCAATTAATATAAGCCCCAATTAATAGGAAATACGGTTAGAAACAATAAAAAATATATTTTAGACATCACTTTACTGAACATACTTAACATAGATTTCGCAGTGAAATTCTTGCAAAAAAAAATTACTGCAATTTTAAAATTGCATTCACAACAACTGGCACAATAAATCCCACACACACAGTGTAGCAAAGCTTTCTGACAGCCTTAGACATACCTGGAGTATACCTGGAGAGAGTTCCAGGGGTCTACGCCCCCGCTTCCCGGTCTGTGACCAGTGATAATTATTTACTGATTTAAAGTGTTTATAGCACTGGTGGCGAGATGTCTCTCACTAGGTCGTAAACTCAACAAACCACGGTACGGGTGGGGTTCGAACCCACGGCAAGGGAGTCGTAAAACTCACTTGTCGTGAGTTCGACCCCCACCCGTAATATTAATGCTGCAATCTTGTTATTGCGATTTCTTGAGTTGCAAGCAACTAGCTGGATCATCGGTAACAGTCACCAGGTCATTTTCTTATTAGTTTATTTGGTTTATGTGTCACATATTTTAGCAACCAGTTATATTTAGGCACAGTTACACGTTGTACAATTACCATACACAGTGCAAATTACCTAGGATAACCGAAAAGAGTCAAAGTGACATGTATGCAAAATCATGGAGAAGATTATCAGGAGAAGAGTGGTGGTGCACCTAGCAAGGAAACAGCTTATACATGATAACCAGCACTGCTTCAGGGAAGGGAAATTTCGTCGCAAACCTACGGGAGTTTTACGAAAAGTTAAAAGAATTAAGACAGGAGAGGGTGGGTTGACTGCATTTTCTTAGACTGTAAGAAGGCTTTCGACACAGTTCCGCACAAGTGATTAGTGCAAAAGCTAGAGAAGCAGGAAGGAATAACAGGAAAGGCACTACAATGGATCAGGGAATACCTGACAGGAAGGAAACAAAGAGTGATGGTACGTGACGTGGTGTTTGAGTGGGGTTCCACAAGGGCCAGTCCTAAGGCCAGTGCTGTTTTTGGTATATGTGAATGATATGACGGGATAGATTCAGAGGTGTTCCTGTTTGCAGACGATGTGAAGCTAATGCAGAGAATTCAAGCGGACGAGGATCGTGTAGGATTGCTAAGGGATCTGGACACGCTGAAAGCCTGGTCCAACAATTGGCTCCTGAAGTTTAACCTCACCTAGCAAAGCCATGAAGATTGGGGAAGGTGAAAGAAGACTGCGGACGGAGTACATGTTAGGGAGCCAAAGGCTGCAAACCTCACTCGCCTGAGACGCACATCAACCAAATAACTGCTGCAGCATATTGGCGCCTGGCAAACTTAAAAAATAGCATTTCCACACCTGATTAAGGAGTCATTCAAGCCTCTGTACACCCTGTAGGTCAGGCCTACATTGGAGTATGCAGCACCAGTATGGAACCCAGACTTGATCAAACACGTTAAGAAATTAGAGAAAGTGTAAAGGTTTCCAGCAAGACCAGTCCCGGAGCTAAGGGAGGTCAACCTGACGATACTGGAGGACATGAGGGATAACAATATACAAAACACTGAGAGGAACTGTCAAGATAGATAGGAACAAAATGCTGCAGAGATGGGACACAGCAACAAGGGGACACAACGGTAAGTTGAAAACTCTGATGAGTCACAAGGATGTTAAAAAGTATTTCCTCAGTCATTGAGTTATCAGGAAGTGGAACAATCTAGAGACTGATGTAGTGGAGGCAGGCTCCATATATAGCTTTAATAAGAGGTACGATAAAGCTCTTGGAGGAGGTGGAGAGTAGACCTAGTAACGACCAGCAAAGAGGAGGGGCCAGGATCTGCGATCTGACGCCTGAAACCACAAATAGGTGAGGACATAAGGCAATAAGACTGAATCTGGTATTCACGGCTGTTGCATTTAATACAGTAGAATAAAGGAGCCACCTACTAGGTGCTATGATGAATGGTTTGAAAAACCGACAAGTTGAAGATTAAGACACTTATGCAGCATATGGGAATCTATATTCAGGAAACGTTTCGCCACACAGTGGCTTCATCAGTCCAATACAAAGAGGAAGGCGTAAGGAGAGGAGGAGTGTGAGGTAATCAGTCCCTCAGCTTGGAGTCGATGTGTTCAGTCCATCAATCTTGTAGAATGTACCATTCTTGTACATTCTACAAGATTGATGGACTGAACACATCGACTCCAGGCTGAGGGACTGATTACCTCACACTCTTCCTCTCCTTACGCCTAGCAACCATGCAATACTGACCCCCCGAACACCGTGAAGAACTAAACATGGAGGAATTAACGGCAGGTGGAGGGCGCCAGAAACCACATTGAAGAGCTCTGAATGGTTGAGACAGTTCCTGAATGAAGTGATGTGAGAAAGAGAACTGAAGGATATTTTCCGAACGAGATGATTAAAGTGCCGGAGGTAGAGGTGAATTTCATACCCGGAGGATGAGTTCAAATAAGAGAGGCAGAGAGGACAAAATGATAAGTACTAGAGCTTGGAATCAATATAGAAAGTGGAGGACAGACGAAAACAGAAGTAAGCAAAAGAGACAAACGAATTTTTAAGGATGAGGAGAAGTAAGCCAACGATAAACCATACCACGGGTGGGGTTTGAACCCTCGGTCACAGAGTCTCAAAATTAGCTGGAGATTCGTCTGTAAAACCTGCATTTGTGGTCATAGTGGTGCCTATGCTAACCTTCCTATGGTGTAGAAATATACCTAGCTGGATTAATCTTATTGTAGCTAGCTGGCCCAGTGGCTAACGCGACGGTCTGGAGTTTTGAGATTTTCTGACCGCGGGTTCAAATCCCACCCGTGGTATGGTTTGTTTGCAATCGTGTCATTACGATTTCATGAGTCAAGTTAAGCTAACGATAATTCGAAAACGACATACCTGAGAAAGCCAAGACAGAATCAAAACTGTTCCAAGACACATCAGAAGGAAGACAACAGTAAAAGACCAGGTTAATTCATCTGAAGAAAAGACAACTCATGATAAGCGAAAAATCTGTTAACACTAGAATTAAGAAAAATACTAGAATACTAAGGAAGAAAGGTTATACTGGACACCGAACACACAACCGGCTTCTTGCTTCAGAATATTCCGTGAATCTCTGGCCTCACCAGTCTGCTTTTATCTGAAGGACTGACCACCTTCTCTCAAGGCTGAGGAAGCGATCACCTCAAAATTACCTATCCACTTCTACTTTCTCCAGTGATACAATCACCTGAAGAAACCTGCGCAGGTCGAACTTTTCCAATATAAAGCTCAAGTGTTATGTGTCTTACTCACCAACTTGTCGTTATTGTACACTATAATATGATACTTGTCTGACACAGCAACACCATGGCGTCTTGGTACAGGGATGTCTTCTCCAACTTTATTGCTAACAACTGGTTAGCATACCCTGCTTGCACTAGTGGGCCTCACTCATCTTTGATGTCATCTCCAGCTGATACACTTCCCTTCTAGTTCCAGTATATAAATCTATGATTTTATGCCTCTTTTTAGGCTGAAGAACTAGTCACTTTCTCTCAAAATAACCTCTCCACTTGTTGTACTGTCTCCAGTATTATAGTCTTTACTCGAAGTGGCCTTCTGCACTTGTAATACATTTCGACACCATGTGTAGATGGCCATTATCGTTTCTGGTATATGGGACTGCATCAAATGTATCCATGTTTGCTGATGAAGTAGCACTAACGAGAAGAATAAACACCCTTCAAAACAATGACAGGTTATAAACAGATCTGGACACACTGTGAGGGAGGTCAGACAAATGATTACTTGAATTCAACCCTACCAAATGCAAACTCATAAAGATTGCGGAAAGGGGCATGGAGACCGGACACAGAGTATAAACTCGCCTGACTGAGACTGCAGACCTCACTTAGAGAGAACGGCCATAGAGTGAGCATAGAGTCAAGCGCATCGCCGATGCAACATATAAACCCAATAACCTCTAAAGCCGACGATTGTTTGGCAAATCTAAGAGTAGTTGTCTGGCTCTAAATGCAACCTAAGTCAGAACTCAGCAGTATGAACTACAAAGAAACGCTGTTAAAGGAGAGAAAACCCGGGGAGACATAACAATATGTAAAATACCCAAAAGAATTGACAGGGTAGACAGGGATAGGTTATTTAATAGAAAGGAAACCAGGAAGTTAGACATAAGTTATACCAGTTGGAAGTTAGACATATTTGTCATAGGGATGTAAGGGAACTTTAAGAGGCGCAAATGCTGCTTAAACCTAGCATTTATTAGCATTCAGCTGTATGGGGTAAATGTTCTCAATAAAAGATCGCAATACCTTGCATTTGTGCTTCTTTTTCCATCGTGTGGGTATTTTATACTATTTATCTCTGTCAGGAAGTACTTCTTCAGCCTCAGGATGGTAAGGAAGTGGAGTGATTTTGACGAGGAAGTAGTGGAGGCTGGCTATATACATAGTTTTAAGAGCATGTACGAGAGTGTCAACGAGGCTAAGATGGAGAAAATCAGGCAAGAGTTGGGACCAGAAGCTAACACTCGACCATCTGGAATCACAAATAAGTGAATACAAAGAGGTGAACGCACGCGCGTGCTCGCGTGCGCGCACACACACACACACACCGGTGGGGTTATCAAGAAATGGAAGGTAGGTACACTTCAGTCTGGGGAGCACAAGGTAGTCATTGCAGTGATGTATAACCCACCACAGAACTGCAGGAGGCCAAGAGAGGAATATGATGAGTGCAACAGAGCAATGGTGGACACTCTAGCTGAGGTGGCAAGAAGGGCTCACTCAAGTAGAGCGAAGTTACTGGTCATGGGCGACCTCAATCACAGGAAGATTGATTGGGAAAAGCTGGAGCCACATGGGGGTCCCGAAACATGGAGAGCCAAGATGATAGATGTGGTGCTGGCAAATGTCATGCACCAACATGTTAGGGATACTACCAGAGAGGGAGGGGAGGATGAACCAGCAGGACTGAACCTCGTGTTCACCCTGAGTAGCTCAGACATTGAGCACATCACATATGAAAGGCCCCTTGGAGCTAGTGACCAAGTAGCTATGAGCTTTGAATACATCGTGGAGCTAAAAGTGAAGAGGGTAACAGGACTAGAAAGAGAAAAGCTAAACTATAAAAGGGGGGACTACACAGGAATGAGGATCTTCCTGCAGGAGGTTCAGTGGGAACAGGAGTTAGAAGAAAAATCAGTCAACGAAATGAAGGACTTTGTAACAACAAAATGCAAGGAGGCAGAGGAAAGGTTTGTTCCCAAGGGTAACATAAATAATGGGTAAGACAGAACAAGCCCTTGACTTACCCGAAGGTGCAGGAAGGCAAAAACGAAGTGCTCTAGAGAATGGAAAAAGTACAGAAGGCAAAGGACTCAGGAGAATAGAGAGATTAGTCGACGAGCCAGAAACGAGTATGCACAGATAAGGAGGGAGGCGCAGCGGCAGTATGAAAATGACATAGCATCGAAAGTCAAGTCTGATCCGAAATTACACTACAGCCACATCAAGAGGAAGACAACAGTCAAGGACAAGGTAATCAGGCTGAGGAAAGAAGGTGGGGAGCTCATAAGAAACGACCAGGAGGTATGTGAGGAGCTCAACATAAGATTTCAGGAAGTATTTACAGTGGAGGCTGAAGGGACAACGGGAAGACAAAACAGTGGGGTACAGCAACAAGGGATATACCAACAAGTGTTGGATGAATTACACACAACTGAGGAGAAGGTGGAGAAGCTCCTAAGCGACCTTGATACCTCAAAGGCGGTGGGACCTGACATCTCTCCATGGGTCCTTAGAGAGGGAACAGGTACACTACGTGTGCCACTAACCAAAATCTTCAACACTTCCCTTGAAACTGGGCAACTACCTGAAGTATGGAAGAAGGCAAATGTAGTCCCCATCTTTAAGAAGGGAGACAGAAACGAAGCACTATATTATAGACCAGTGTCACTGACATGTATAGTATGCAAAGTCTTGGAAAAGATTATCAGGAGGAGAGTGGTGGAGCAATTGGAGCGGAACAAGATAATAAACGACAGCCAGCACGGATTCATGGAAGGCAAATCCTGTGTCACAAACCTACTAGAGTTTTATGACAAGGTAACTGAAATAAGAAATGACAGGGAGGGGTGGGTTGATTGCATTTTCTTGGACTGCAAAAAGGCCTTCGACACAGTTCCTCAAAAGGGATTAGTACAGAAGCTAGAGGAACAGGCACGTATAACAGGAAGGGCACTGCAATGGATCAGAGAATACCTAACAGGGAGGCAACAGCGAGTCATGGTCCGTGATGAGGTATCACAGTGGGCGCCAGTGATGAGAGGGTCCCACAGGGGTCAGTCCTGGGACCAGTGCTATTCTTGGTATATGTGAACGACATGACGGAAGGGATAGACTCAGAAGTCTCCCTGTTTGCAGATGACGCGAAGTTAATGAGGAGAACTAACTCAGACGCGGACCAAACAGGTCTAAAAAAGAGACCTGAACAGGCTGGTTGTGTGGTCCAGAAACTGGCTCCTAGAATTTAACCCCGTCAAATGCAAAGTCATGAAGATCGGAGGAGGGCAAAGAAGACCGCAGACAGAGTATAGGCTAGGAGGCCAAAGGCTGCAAACCTCACTCAAGGAGAGGGACCTAGGAGTATAATACCGAGTATATCGCCAGAAGCACACATTAACCAGATAACTGCTGCGGCATATGGGCGCTTGGCAAACCTCAGAATAGCGTTCCGGTACCTCAAAAAGGAATCGTTCAAGACTTTACACACTGTACGTCAGGCCCATGCTGGAGTACGCAGCACCAGTCTGGAACCCACACCTGGTCAAACACGTCAAGAAATTAGAGAAAGTGCAAAGGTTTGCAACAAGGCTAGTTCCAGAGCTAAGGGTAATGTCCTACGAGGAAAGGTTAAGAGAAATCGGTCTGACAACACTGGAGGACAGTAGGGTCAGGGGAGACATCATAACGACATAAAAAATACTGCGTGGAATAGACAAGGTGGACAGAGACAGGATGTTTCATAGATGGGCCACAGAAACAAGGGGTCACAATTGGAAGCTGAAGACTCAGATGAGTCAAAGGGATGTTAGGAAGTATTTCTTCAGTCATAGAGTAGTTAAGAAGTGGAATAGTCTGCCAAGCGATGTAGTGGAGGCAGTAACTATACATAGTTGTAAGATGAGGTATGATAAAGCTCATGGAGCAGGGGGAGAGAGGACCTAGTAGCGGTGGGTGAAGAGGCAGGGCCAGGAGCTGAGTCTCGACCCCTGCAACCAAAATTAGGTGAATTAGTTGAGTACACAGACACACACACACGCACACACACACACACACACAGCTATTTTGGTTGATGTGCACGGAGGCACACATCAACCAAATAACTGCTGCAGCATATGGGCGACTAGCAAACCTAAGAATAGCGTTCCGACACCTCAGTAGGAAATCGTTCAGGACTCTGTACAACAGTGTACGTCAGGCCCATACTGGAGTATGCAGCACCAGTTTAGAACCCACGCCTGGTCAAGCACGTCAGGAAATTAGAGGAAGTACAAAGGTTTGCAACGAGACTAGTCCCTGAGCTAAGGGGTATGTCCTACGAGGAGAGGTTAAAGGAAATCGACCTGACGACACTGGAGGACAGGAGAAAGGGGGAATATATGATAATGACATTGCGTTGTCAGTAAGTGGAATAGTCTGGAGAGTGACGTAGTGGAGGCAGGATCCATACATAACTTTAAGAAGAGGTATGATTAAGCTCATGGCGAAGGGAGAGAGTGGACTAGTAGCGACCAGTAAAGAGCCGGGGCCAGGATCTATGAATCGAGCTCTGCAGCCACAAATAGACACAGAAGTGTCTATGAACAAGCACGTTTGACAAATGGTAAGTAACTAATTAATTATTCAAGTAAGACACTCTCCCTTCCTCCCTTCCTCCCTCCCATTTAAAACAAATCTCCCTTCTCTACCCCTTCCCTCCCACCACCACCACCACTCAGCTCAGAGTTATTAAAAAATAAACGAGGAGAGTAATCTACAAAGATAACTTACCAAGGCACACTCCTAAATTCGGTAAATATATCGACAAGTTGATCCAGGAAACTCATGTCCTCCCTAACATACGTAAAGCAAATAAATATATCACATATAGTGTGTGAGTATCTCGCCAGGGGGATCCAATACTATTCGTAACAGCTTAGATTATTATTGTAGCTATGGGTAAACAATGATCCTACAACGTTTGGGGAATGGGTGGCAATCAATCTTGATCCGAGGATGAGGAGGGGTAACTCCAATTCTTTGGATCATCAGCATCAGGGCGACTGCCATGAAGGGTAACAGCTTGGAATATTATTACGTAGTGTAATATCTTCAGTAATCTGGGAAGGAGGATCGTAAACTTTCTTCAAAGGAGGCCGGATTCTTTCTTTATTACCCTGTGAAGGCATTTGTCTTGTTGATGGTTGTAGCGAAGAAGGGGGTGAGGGAAGTAATGGGACGGGACATATGAAATATTAGGGATAGTGTGAGGGGAGACAGGGAGAGGATGAGGGGGATATATGGAGAAAGTGAGAGAAGAGTTGCTTGAGCGGTACTGTGAGGGGGAGATATGGAGAG
>NW_027201526.1:0-9751 GCF_038502225.1 Cherax quadricarinatus
CATGATTATATACAACTGGAAAATCCTAGAGGGATTAGTACCAAATTTGCACACGAAAATCACTCCTTGTGAAAGCAAAAGATAAGATAAGATAAGATTTCGTTCGGATTTTTAACCCCGGAGGGTTAGCCACCCAGGATAACCCAAGGAAGTCAGTGCGTCATCGAGGACTGTCTAACTTATTTCCATTGGGGTCCTTAATCTTGTCCCCCAGGATGCGACCCACACCAGTCGGCTAACACCCAGGTACCTATTTGCTGCTAGGTGAACAGGATAACAGGTGTAAGGAAACGTGTCGAAATGTTTCCACCCACCGGGAATCGAACCTGGGCCCTCCGTGTGTGTGAAGCGGGAGCTTTAGCCACCAGGCCACCGGGCCACCTTCACCAAATTCAACTTCAGTAAAAAAAAAACGTAGGGTGGGACCAAGTAAACCAAGTCCTAAATGATATAAACTGAGAAGATGGACTAAGCAACACGGATCCTACCCTATGTCTAGAACAAATTAACTCTGTGGCACTTGAGGTATGCTCAAGGCATATTCCCCGCTCTTAAAAGATCTAAACTTACTCAATGTACAGGACATTAACACTTACTACTGTGCAGCCTACATTTACAGAACCGTAAATTCCAGTATTAACCCTGAACTAAAACACTTTCTTGATAGTTGTAACAGGATCCACAGGCACACATTGGCGACATTGCAGACCTGGAGAGTGTACGAAGAACTTTCACGGCACACATAAGTGTGATAAGGCGCCTAAACTACTGGGAACGGTTGAAGGTCCTTGATCTGTATTCCCTGGAATGCAGGTGAGAGAGATACGTGATAATATACACTTGGAAGGTCCTGGAGGGATTGGTACCAAACCTGCACATGAAAATCACTCCCTTTGAAAGCAAAAGACTCGGCAGGAGATGCAACATTTCCCCCCAATGAAAAGCAGGGGTGCCACGAGTATTCTGAGAGACAACACAATAAGTGTCCGGGGCCCAAGACTGTTCAATTGCCACCCAGCATACATAAGGGGGATTACCAATAGACCCCTGACTGTCTTCAAGAAGGCACTGGACAGGCACCTAAAGTCAGTACCTGACCAACCGGGCTGTGGTTCGTACATCAGCTGGTATGTGGCCAGCTGTAACAGCCAGGTTGATCAGACCCTGATCAACCATGAGGCCTGGTCTCAGACCGGGTCGTGGGGACGTTGGCCCCCGAAACCCTCTCCAGGTAAACACCACTAGGCACAAAAATCTCCGTGACATTCCCTGTGTCCGGCTAAACCTATACAAAAATTCAATGTACATAAAAGGACCTAAATTCTGGAGCACCCTACCTGAAAACTCTAGAACTGCAGACATGACCATCACTTTCAAAACTACCGTTAAAAAACATCTTTTCTCCCTGACACTCCCCACCGTCAGCTAACTGCATGAAAACTGCCTATTCTCTTACTTGTATCATACACACATGAAAAACAAACTAGACCTGCTCTCAATATCTGTGATTTCCCCAGTTTACACTCGTCCAAATGACTGTAAACGTAAAATTATGTAATAAAGCTATTACCTAATGAATCTTAAACTAGTCATAAGTTTGCCTGAGATACTCCAATATAGGAGCTTTAATAGACACTATGTATCATGTCAATACAAAACCATTCTCATTGCTAAATTTACAAACTGTAATGCAGTTACCTAGCCTTAATATAAATATGCTCCATAACCTGTATCAATATAGTTTTAATTATTATTAGTCTGCCTGAAATGCTTAGTCATGCTAGGCATGATAGTGTCCCTCTCTGTAATTAGTATTTTATAATATGTAAACCCACATTGTAACCAATATTTCATAATATGTAAACCCCACATTGTAATCTTTATAGAGAATAAACTTTTTATTTGAAATAAAAAGAAAGGAAAAGAAGATGTACACTAGAAAGACAGAGATTTTTTTAGATTTTGCCACCGAAGTGGCTAGTTTATTGTGCACCCCATATCCATCCTGTGGACGGTAGCGCGAGAGCATATGGATACACAAAAGGCCTAGGAACTAGGCCCCAAAGGGTTAACATGAATACATATGGATTTATATCTACATATCTATAGTTCACTTATCTGTTACAAGCAAATTTAGGAAATTTGCTTAGTATATCTGGTATCTTATTTTCATTAATAAGATATCTTGACATGTCACATAGGTTATTATACTGTCTGTCTCTGTATTCCTCAATAAGTGGACAATTAAGCACATAGTGTTCAGGAGAGTGACCATATGCCTGATCACATAATTTACATTTAGTTTGATCATCATCTGTGTGTCTCCCAAACTGCCAGAAGTACTTGTAACCAAGCCTAAGCCTGGCCACTACAACATCAGTCAGTCTGTTCACATTGCAAGTTGCTCCATAAACATACTTATCTACGTTCATGTTATCATAGTGGGTTATAGATCTACTCAGGCTTCTAACTGCATTCCTATAACAATCATTTTCATTATTTACTTCTCTCCTAATATTATTCCTAATGCTAGACACAGTTATACCAAAGTTATATTCTACATTCTCCTTCTCGATACTCTTCTTGGCTAACATATCAACTTTATCATGAAGGAGTAATCCAATGTGTGATGGGATCCATAGCAATTGTACATTAATTCCTTTGTCCCTAATTTTTGAGTATCTATACCTGGCTTCCCCAATGAGCATGTTGTTGGAGTCATTATATGAGCCAAGAGCCTTCAATGATGACATAGAATCAGTAATGATGATAGTCAAGCTCAGTGTCATAGGTTAGCTTTAGCGCCATTAGGATTGCAAACAATTCAGTTTGCAGTGTAGACGCCCAGTTGTTAATTCTTATGCCTAACTCAACAAATTTATTATCGTTCTTAACTAGGGAGGTGGCAACAAGAGCAGATGCAGCCCTGCCAGAAGACTCCTGTTTAGATCCATCAGTGTATATAACTTGTGATAACTTGTTACTACCAGCTAGGTGAGAAATTTCTTCTTGAGCAGTTGCTCTAACAAGAGATTTAAGGAAGGGATTACTAGCAATGAGCTTCTTGGGAGGGACTTGTAGGTATGTGATATTAAATGAACACATCTTCCATGGAGGGGTGAAATGCTCTTGTTGCCTACAGTGATACAGTTCATGCAGGTTATAAAACTTAATGCAATTGCACGTTTTCACAATCCATTTAGATCTGTGTGTATTTACCTCTAGACACTTGGTAAGATTCACTGTGACAGTGTCTGGTTCGTTTCTCAACATTCTAATACCGAGTACAGTGTTAATTTCAACAATCCTATCGCTGATACTAGAAATACCAAGCTCCTTCCTCATGTTAAGAACTTTTGTAGATCTGGGACAGCCAAGAATAATCCTGAGAGCTTCATTTTGCATTAACTCCAAGGGTCGGAGAGAACTTTCTCTAGCTAATATCAACATGGGAGCAGCATAATCAATTAAGGACCTAACATAGGCTATGTACATCATTCTCACGATTCTCACATTTGCACCATAGTTGGGATTGTAGCCAGCAACAGCTTTGAGAGCATTTAGCCTAGCTTTACATTTCTTGTTTAGTTGTGGTATAGTGGATTTGTTAAAGGGTACATCTACACCAAGATATCTGTAAGTTTTAACGTAGCTAATGATTTCAGAGGCGCTCCCTATACAGGCGAAGGCAAAGAATAGCAGAGCGGCTACAAGAGGCCACTGTATCTGCAATATGTAGGTAGACACTGGTCAGAGAAATAGCAAACGTCAAACTAAAGCTAAATGAATCTTATAGGAGTCAAGAAATGCAAGAAGAACTAAAACCCATAAATGAAATTGAAAGAAACCCAAAGTACAGGTCTCCCTCAACATTCACGTTTTCAACTTTCACGGGCTTCACACATTCGCGAATTCCCAACCGCTAAATTCCCAGCCACCAAATTCCCAGCCGCCAAATCATATTTAAGTTTCCCGCCACCAATGCGAGTCCCTACTACCCTCCCTCTGACCCCCCACAACTGGCAGCCAGCCCTCCCACCACTCAGTGTGGTGAGTGTTTTGTTTGTTCATTATTTGCTATTAAACTACAGTATAAATAATGTAAACCCATTCATGACTGCATATTGGAATGGCTATTCGGACAGGTATTAGACGGTGACATCATGTGTTTACTCTTGAACACTGCAAAGAATTAAACATTTCTGCTACAGCTAATAATAACAATAGTAGTAATAATAATAATAATAATAATAATAATATAATAATAATAATAAATATGATATAATTGAAGAAGGAAATTGTACAAAAATACGAGGGAGTGGTTGACACATCGTCAGTGTGACTTTGTTTATGCTGGAGTGAACATTAGTCTCCCTGCTCTTCCAAACATTTCACAATAATTCACTGTGTTTGGTGCTTGTAGATTGAGTGTGACTGGAGTGGTAGAGGCAGTGATTGAGGCAATGGTATTTAATAACATACATGTTAATAATAATACATGTTATTAATAATATGTACTATTATTATTTATAACAGATGTTATTAAATACATACATGTTAATAATAATACATGTTATTAATAACAACATGTACTATTATTATTTATAACATATATGTTATTAAATACCACTGCCTCAACCGCTGAGTTATTGTGAAATGTTTGGAAGAGCAGGGAGACTAATGTTCACTCCAGCATAAACAAAGTCACACTGACGATGTGTCAACCACTTCCTCGTATTTTTGTACAATTTCCTTCTTCAATTATATCGTATTTATTATATTATTATTATTATTATTATTGTTATTGTTGTTATTGTTATTGTTGTTATTGTTATTGTTGTTATTATTATTATTGTTATTGTTATTATTATTGTTATTATTAGCAATAGCAGAAATGTTCGATTCTTTGCAGTGTTCAAGAGTAAACACATGATGTCACCGTCTAATACCTGTCCGAATAGCCATTCCAATATGCAGTCATGGATGGGTTTACATTATTTATACTGTAGTTTAATAGCAAATAATGAACAAACAAAACACTCACCACACTGAGTGGTGGGAGGGCTGGCTGCCAGTTGTGGGGGGTCAGAGGGAGGGTAGTAGGGACTCGCATTGGTGGAGGCAGTGGTGGAGTCAAGATAAGATAAGATTTCGTTTGGATTTTTAACCCCGGAGGGTTAGCCACCCAGGATAACCCAAGAAAGTCAGTGCATCATCGAGGACTGTCTAACTTATTTCCAATGGGGTCCTTAATCTTTTCCCCCAGGATGCGACCCACACCAGTCGACTAACATACAAGTTATTAACATGTTATTAAATAACATACGTTATTAAAGCATAACATGTATATATTTAGTACAATTTACAACGTTTTCATGTATTTTATGATTATTCATGGTTCAACAAGTTAAGGAAGCAGTATTGTAATATATTTCCCTACAATATATTGGGGCACCAAACATTCACGGTTTTTCAACATTCGCGAGGCTCTTGATCCCCTAACCCTCGCGAATGTTGAGGGAGACCTGTATTTCTTTTCTTATGCCAAATCAAAGTCGAGAACAACATCCAGTATTGGGGCCCTACTTAAATGGGATGAGTCCTATACAGATGACAGCAAAGAAATGAGTGAGCTATTAAAGTCCCAATATGACTGTTTTTAGCGAGCCACTAACAAGACTGAGAGTCAGAGACCTAAATTAATTTTTTATGAGAGAGAGAAAATTTGGTAGACACACACCTATCTGATATTATCCTGACACCAAATGACTTCAAAAAGGTGACAAATGACATGCCCATGCACCCTGCCCCAGGCCCAGACTCGTGGAACTCCGAGTTCATCAAGAATTGCAAGGAACCTCTATCACATGCTTTTAACATCCTATGGAGAGGGAGCCTGGACCCTGGGGTCATCCCACAGTTACCAAAAACAACAGACATAGCCCCACTTCACAAAGGGGGCAGTAAAGCAATAGCTAAGAACTACAAACCAATAGTGCTAACATCCCATATCATAAAAATCTTTGTAAGGGTTCTAAGAAGCAAGATTGCCACCCATCTAGATACCCATCAGTTATACAACCCAGGGCAGCATGGGTTTAGAGCAGGTCACTCCTGTTTGTCCCAACTATTGGACCACTACGACAAGGTCCTGGATGCTCTAGAAGACAAACAGAATGCAAATGTAATATACACACACTTTGCAAAAGCTTTTGACAAGTGTGACCATGATGTAATAGCACACAAAATGCGTGATAAAGGAATAACAGGAAAAGTTGATAGGTGGATTTACAATTTCCTAACAAATAGAACACAGCATAAAATCTGAGGCAGCTATGGTGAAAAACTCTTTTCCACAAGGCACAGTGTTCGCTCCCATCTTGTTCCTCATCCTCATATCGGACATAGGGAAATAAGCCACAGCACCATGCCTCCCTTTGCAGATGACACCCGAATTTGCATGACAGTGTCCTCCATTGAAGACACTGCAAGACCCCAGGCGACATCAACCAAATCTGTAAATGGGATGCAGAAAACAATATGACGTTCAATGATGAGAAATTTCAATTACTCCAATATGGAAAATGTGAGGAAATTAAAACTTCATCAGAGTAAATTCCAACCACACAATAGAGCAAAAACTGATGTCAGAGATCTTGGGGTGATCATGTCGGAGGATCTCACCTTCAAGGACCATAACAAATAAGTCAGTCTGTCTGACTTTTTTGGGTTATCCTAGGTTCACTACACATATGCTGCTATGTATGATAATTCTATGTAACTGTATTTGTGTATACCTGAATAAATTTACTTACTTACTATCAATTGCACCTGCTAGAAAAATGACAGGATGGATAATGAGAACCTTCAAAACTAGGGATGCCAAGCCCATGATGACACTCTTCAGGTCACTTGTTCTATCTAGGCTGGAATATTGCTGCACACTAACAGCACCTTTCAAGGCAGGTGAAATTGCTGACCTAGAAAATGTACAGAGAACCTTCACAGCGCGCATAACGGAGATAAACCACCTCAGTTACTGGGAATGCTTGAATTTCCTAAACCTGTACTCCCTAGAATGCAGGAGGGAGAGATACATGATTATATACACTTCGAAAATCCTAGAGAGATTAGTACCAAACTTGCACATGAAAATCACTCTCTACGAAAGCAAAAGACTCGGCAGACGATGCAACATCCCCCCAATGAAAAGCAGGGGTGCTACTAGCACGATAAGAGACAACACAATAAGTGTCAAGGGCCCAAGACTGTTCCACTGCCTCCCGGTATACATGAGGAGGATTACCAATAGACCCCTGGCTGTCTTCAAGAAGGCACTGGACAGGCACCTAAAGTCAGTACCCGACTAACTGGGCTGTGGTTTGTATGTCAGGTTGCATGTGACCAGCAGTAACAGTCTGGTTGATCAGGCCCTGATCCACCATGAGGCCTGGTCACAGACCAGGCTGTGGTGGCGTTGACCTCCCACAACTCTCTCCAGGTATACTCCAGATGATGCAACATCACCCCAATGAAAAGCAGTGGTGTCACTAGCACAATAAGAGACAACACAATAAGTGTCAGGGGGCCCAAACTGTTCAACTGCCTCCCAGCATACATAAGGGGGGATTACCAATAGACCCCTGGCTGTCTTCAAGAAGGCACTGGACAGGCACCTAAAATGAGTACCTGACCAGCCGGGCTGTGGTTCGTATATCGGTTTGCATGTGGCCAACAGTAACAGCCTGGTTGATCAGACCCTGATCCACCATGAGGCCTGGTCACAGACCAGGCTGCGGGGGCATTGACCCTCGAAGCCCTCTCCAGGTACATTCAGCCTCTCCTCACTTAACGACAGAGTTCCATTCCTATTACCACGTCAGTAAACGAATTCGTCGCTAAATAAGGAGCATATTATAATGGTAGTGGCTTTGTCAACTATCTTTGATAATTGTTTTAATGTCACCTTTGCACCATTTATAACATTTCTGGTATATTTTTCAGTGTTTATACAGTAGTGTACTGTATATTGTAATAAACAGAATGCGTAGAGGAAATCAGGTTTAATATACATTATTTAGGCATGTATACTGGTCAGAGAGCCTGTCATAAGTCCAACTCGTCGGTAAACAAGTACATTGCTGAGTGAGGAGAGGCTGTATGCAAAATAGCATCAAACCTTTATAATTAGAGGAAAACAAAAGACACATGTGCAACATCTGGGTATCTTGATCAATACAAATTCTAGGACATAATTTGAAGACAGAACTATGTTCAAAAGATGAGGTAATCAGTCCCTCAGCCTTGGAGTTGGTGTGAAGAGCACCGTAGTTGTGGAGATTCTGCAGCACAGGTAAGGAGGCTGGCACTTATATACTAACATCAGATGAAAAGGGATGGGTAGCAGATGAGAGCATAGTCAGCCTCCTTCCCTGTACTTGAGAATCTTCACGACTACAGTGCTCTTCACACCAGCTCCAAGGCTGATGGACTGATTACCTCATCTTTTGTATACAGTTCTACTATCTTCAAATTATGTCCTAGAATTTATATTGATAAAGCCACTGGATGGCGAAACGTCTATAATAAAGATACACAGATGTTGCACATCTTTTGTTTTCATTTGTCGGTATTGTATACCATTCTTGTACAACTTTATAATTAGGTTTGATTCAATTCCTTGGATCAAGAGCCCTTCAGGTTCAAGGCAACTCCCCTGAAGGAACTTGCATCTTAAAGTGAAACTTCACATTTTTTTACCCCCTTATTATCATTATCCTCTGCCATATTGTGATGAATGACTCGTACACATATTGTGAAAACTGTATAACAGTCCTAAACATAAGCATCGCACTATAGTTGTTTTTCTAAGTGACTCAAAGCTCATTTAAAAGGGATATTTTTTCTGTCCCTCAAAATTGTTTCTGAAACCCACTGACAACTATACGAACACAGGTAGTGTCTGTCTGGTACTTAGGAGACGGAGGATCGAACCACCAGTACTTGTAGATATAAATAACTCCCACAGGTTTGTTGTTTCATATAACAGTAATTATTCTAAAGCCCATAAAATTTATCTTTCCATTGAATGGATATTTAGTCCCCCTCATTAAGAGCCATGAGAAGAATTCAGTGGTCAGCAGTGCTGAGCATGTGTTCTTAAAATAGCACTACTGATCACAGACTGGTTAGAGAAAACTGTTTGGTTAATTAACTTTGGTTACTAACAAATGATAATCTAAAAGCCAGTCAGTGCATAATATTCCCACAGAGGTCTTTTCTAGCTCCTCCTATGGGATGCAACCCACAACATTCAACTAACTTCCAGGTACCTAATAACTGCTAGGTAACAGGGGACAGTAAGTGTTAGACTTGCCCATTCCTCCCACTTCATGGAGAGGATTCAGCCTCATGTCCTCTTGAGTGTGTGCCCAGCATCCTAATTATGCCCAATGTATTTTGCACCCAAATTAGTGTCATTTCTATAGAAACAACTGTCTACCACATGCTGTTGGTAGTTAAAAAAAAAAAAGACACTAAATCCAGTTGGGTCAAATAGAGCTTTTCCTATCTCACAAAGTGAGAAATAGAGAAATTTATTTCATTGAAAAACTGAAGAGGGGATTAAAAATTGGGCAAGACTGGAAGAACCCCAGCAGACATGGGCCTTAAATTACTATTACCATTACTGTACCATGCACTAGCATCATTACTTAACCACATCTATACCACATCTGTACACCTGGACCTG
>NW_027201527.1:0-9732 GCF_038502225.1 Cherax quadricarinatus
ATACTGGTAACACCATCACACAATACTAGTAACACCATCACACAATACTAGTAACACCATCACACAATACTAGTAACACCATCACACAATACTAGTAACACCATCACACAATACTAGTAACACCATCACACAATACTAGTAACACCATCACACAATACTAGTAACACCATCACACAATACTAGTAACACCATCACACAATACTAGTAACACCATCACACAATACTAGTAACACCATCACACAATACTAGTAACACCATCACACAATACTAGTAACACCATCACACAATACTAGTAACACCATCACACAATACTAGTAACACCATCACACAATACTAGTAACACCATCACACAATACTAGTAACACCATCACACAATACTAGTAACACCATCACACAATACTAGTATCACCATCACACAATACTAGTAACACCATCGCTGCTACTACAAACACCATTATTTCTACTATTGCAATAAGGAAAATATCTCTTATTCCTACTACAATTATACTACGTCATCTACTTCTACTACTACTGCTGCTATTGCTATCATTACTTTTACTTTAGCTGTTGCTATTACCACTAGTTTTTCAGGAAGAAAAACATCTGCTACTACCATAATTTCTAATATTGCTATTACTGTTCCTACTATTACTTCTAAATCTACTATTACTCTGGTGGCCTGGTGGTTAACGCTCTCGCTTCACACGGTGAGGGCCTGGGTTCGATTCCCAGCCAGAGTAGAAACATTGGACGTGTTTCTTTCCACCTGTTGTCTATGTTCCCCATCAGTAAAATGGGTACCTGGGTGTTAGTCGACTGGTGTGGGTCGCATCCTGGGACACTGACCTAAGGAGGCCTGGTCACAGACCGGGCCGCGGGGGCGTTGACCCCCGGAACTCTCTCCAGATAAACTACCCGTACTACTTTTCTACTATAGGAAAAACAACAACTACTATTGCAGCTGCTGCTACTGATGTAATTGATATTTTACTATTACTACTATTACTATTACTACAACAACTGTTATTGTTACTATCATTACTAGTACTCTCCCATCTTCTACTACTGCTGCTTCCGATGTTACTACTTGTGACATACTACGAGTATGTTACATTTTTTCGGCGAATGTCACACTCCCATATAGGCTGCCTCCCAACCAGCGAACCGGGTGCTAACGATTATGGATTAACAAGAGCCCCGCTGTTATATCAGTACCTCAGTTCAACGGCCAATCACAAACAAGAACGCCAAAGCTGCGAATCAGTGTGGCTCACTTGTGAAGCGATCACTGGTAGACTTGTGAAGCTCCGGTCGACTTGTGAAGATCTGGTAGACTTGTGAAGCTCTGGTAGACTTGTGAAGCGAGCACTGGTAGACTTGTGAAGCGATCACTGGTAGACTTGTGAAGCTCCGGTCGACTTGTGAAGCTCTGGTAGACTTTTGAAGTTCTGATAGACTTGTGAAGCGAGCACTGGTAGACTTGTGAAGCGAGTACTGGTAGACTTGTGAAGCTCTGGTAGACTTGTGAAGCTCTGGTAGACTTGTGAAGCTCTGGTAGACTTGAGAAGCGTGCACTGGTAGACTTGTGAAGCGAGAACTGGTAGACTTGTGATGCTCTGGTAGACTTGTGAAGCGAGCACCGGTAGACTTGTGAAGCGAGATCTGGTAGACTTGTGATGCTCTGGTAGACTTGTGAAGCTCTGGTAGACTTGTGAAGCTCTGGTAGACTTGTAAAGCGAGCACTGGTAGACTTGTGAAGCCATCACTGGTAGACTTGTGATGCTCTGGTAGACTTGTGAAGCTCTGGTAGACTTGTGAAGCTCTGGTAGACTTGTGAAGCCATCACTGGTAGACTTGTGAAGCTCAGGTAGACTTATGAAGCGAGCATTGGTAGACTTTTGAAGCGATCACTGGTAGACTTGTGAAGCTCTGGTAGACTTGTGAAGCCATCACTGGTACACTTGTGAAGCTCTGGTAGACTTGTGAAGCGAGCATTGGTAGACTTTTGAAGCGAGTACTGGTAGACTTGTGAAGCTCTGGAAGACTTGTAAAGCTCTGGTAGACTTGTGAAGCTCTGGTAGACTTGTGAAGCTCTGGTAGACTTGTGAAGCTCTGGTAGACTTGTGAAGCGATCACTGGTAGACTTGTGAAGCTCTGGTAGACTTGTGAAGCTCTGGTAGACTTGTGAAGCTCTGGTAGACTTGTGAAGCGAGCACTGGTAGACTTGTGAAGCTCTGGTAGACTTGTGAAGCGATCACTGGTAGACTTGTGAAGCTCTGGTAGACTTGTGAAGCTCTGGTAGACTTATGAAGCGATCACTGGTAGACTTGTCAAGCGAGCACTGGTAGACTTGTCAAGCGATCACTGGTAGACTTCTCAAGCGATCACTTGTAGACTTGTGAAGCGATCACTGGTAGACTTGTAAAGCTCTGGTAGACTTGTGAGGCTCTGGTAGACTTGTGAAGCTCATGTAGACTTGGGAAGTGATCACTGGTAGACTTGTGAAGCTCTAGTAGACTTGTGAAGCTCTGGTAGACTTGTGAAGCTCTGGTAGAGTTGTGAAGTGATCACTGGTAGACTTGTGAAGCTCTAGTAGACTTGTGAAGCTCTGGTAGACTTGTGAAGGTCTGGTAGACTTGTGAAGCGATCACTGGTAGACTTGTGAAGCTCTGGTAGACTTCTGAAGCTCTGGTAGACTTGTGAAGAGATCACTGGTAGACTTCTCAAGCGATCACTTGTAGACTTGTGAAGCGATCACTGGTAGACTTGTAAAGCTCTGGTAGACTTGTGAAGCTCTGGTAGACTTGTGAAGCTCATGTAGACTTGTGAAGTGATCACTGGTAGACTTGTGAAGCTCTGGTAGACTTGTGAAGCTCTGGTAGACTTGTATAGCTCTGGTAGACTTGTGAAGCGATCACTGGTAGACTTGTGAGGCGAGTACTGGTAGACTTGTGAAGCTCTGGAAGACTTGTGAAGCTCTGGTAGACTTGGGAAGCGAGCACTGGTAGACTTGTGAAATTCTGGTAGACTTGTGAAGCTCTGGTAGACTTGTGAAGCGATCACTGGTAGACTTGTGAAGCGAGGCGAGTACTGGTAGACTTGTGAAGCTCTGGTAGACTTGTGAAGCTCTGGTAGACTTGTGAAGCTCTGGTAGACTTGTGAAGCGATCACTGGTAGACTTGTGAAGCGATCACTGGTAGACTTGTGAAGCTCTGGTAGACTTTTGAAGCTCTGGTAGACTTGTGAAGCTCTGGTAGACTTGTGAAGCTCTGGTAGACTTGTGAAGCTCTGGTAGACTTGTGAAGCGATCACTGGTAGACTTGTGAAGCTCTGGTAGACTTGTGAAGCTCTGGTAGACTTGTGAAGCGATCACTGGTAGACTTGTGAAGCGATCACTGGTAGACTTGTGAAGCTCTGGTAGACTTGTGAAGCTCTGGTAGACTTGCGAAGCTCTGGTAGACTTGTGAAGCGAGCACTGGTAGACTTGTGAAGCTCTGGTAGACTTGTGAAGCTCTGGTAGACTTGTGAAGCGATCACTGGTAGACTTGTGAAGCTCTGGTAGACTTGTGAAGCTCTGGTAGACTTGTGAAGCTCTGGTAGACTTGTGAAGCGATCACTGGTAGACTTGTCAAGCGATCACTTGTAGTCTTGTGAAGCGATCACTGGTAGACTTGTGAAACTCTGGTAGACTTGTGAAGCTCTGGTAGACTTGTGAAGCGATCACTGGTAGATTTGTGAAGCTCTGGTAGACTTGTGAAGCTCTTGTAGACTTGTGAAGCGATCACTGATAGACTTGTGAAGCTCTGGTAGACTTGTGAAGCGATCACTGGTAGACTTGTGAAGCTCTGGTAGACTTGTGAAGCGATCACTGGTAGACTTGTGAAGCTCTGGTAGACTTGTGCAGCTCTGGTAGACTTGTGAAGCGTTCACTGGTAGACTTGTGAAGCGGTCACTGGTAGACTTGTGAAGCTCTGGTAGACTTGTGAAGCGATCACTGGTAGGCTTGTGAAGCTCTGGTAGACTTGTGAAGCGATCACTGGTAGACTTGTGAAGCTCTGGTAGACTTGTGAAGCGATCACTGGTAGACTTGTGAAGCGATCGCTGGTAGACTTGTGAAGCGATCACTGGTAGACTTGTGAAGCTCTGGTAGATTTGTGAAGCTCTGGTAGACTTGTGAAGCGATCACTGGTAGACTTGTGAAGCTCTGGTAGACTTGTGAAACTCTGGTAGACTTCTGAAGCTCTGGTAGACTTGTGAAGCGATCACTGGTAATCTTGTGAAGCTCTGGTAGACTTGTGAAGCGATTACTGGTAGACTTGTGAAGCGATCACTGGTAGACTTGTGAAGCGATCACTGGTAGACTTGTGACGCGATCACTGGTAGACTTGTGAAGCTCTGGTAGACTTGTGGAGCTCTGGTAGACTTGTGAAGCGATCACTGTTAGACTTGTGATGCTCTGGTAGACTTGTGAAGCTCTGGTAGACTTTTGAAGCGATCACTGGTAGACTTGTGAAGCTCTGGTAGACTTGTGAAGCTCTGGTAGACTTGTGAAGTTCTGGTAGACTTGTGAAGCTCTGGTATTCTTGTGAAGCGATCACTGGTAGACTTGTGAAGCTCTGGTAGACTTGTGAAACTCTGGTAGACTTGTGAAGCTCTGGTAGACTTGTGAAGCGATTACTGGTAGACTTGTGAAGCTCTGGTAGACTTGTGAAGCGATCACTGGTAGACTTGTGAAGCGATCACTGGTAGACTTGTGAAGCGATCACTGGTAGACTTGTGAAGCTCTGGTAGACTTGTGAAGCGATCACTGGTAGACTTGTGAAGCTCTGATAGACTTGTGAAGCTCTGGTAGACTTGTGAAGCTCTGGTAGACTTGTGAAGCGATCACTGGTAGACTTGTCAAGCGATCACTTGTAGTCTTGTGAAGCGATCACTGGTAGACTTGTGAAACTCTGGTAGACTTTTGAAGCTCTGGTAGACTTGTGAAGCTCTGGTAGACTTGTGAAGCTCTGGTAGACTTGTGAAGCTCTGGTATTCTTGTGAAGCGATCACTGGTAGACTTGTGAAGCGATCACTGGTAGACTTGTGACGCGATCACTGGTAGACTTGTGAAGCTCTGGTAGACTTGTGGAGCTCTGGTAGACTTGTGAAGCGATCACTGTTAGACTTGTGATGCTCTGGTAGACTTGTGAAGCTCTGGTAGACTTTTGAAGCGATCACTGGTAGACTTGTGAAGCTCTGGTAGACTTGTGAAGCTCTGGTAGACTTGTGAAGCTCTGGTAGACTTGTGAAGCTCTGGTATTCATGTGAAGCGATCACTGGTAGACTTGTGAAGCGATCACTGGTAGACTTGTGAAGCTCTGGTAGACTTGTGAAACTCTGGTAGACTTGTGAAGCTCTGGTAGACTTGTGAAGCGATTACTGGTAGACTTGTGAAGCTCTGGTAGACTTGTGAAGCGATCACTGGTAGACTTGTGAAGCGATCACTGGTAGACTTGTGAAGCGATCACTGGTAGACTTGTGAAGCTCTGGTAGACTTGTGAAGCGATCACTGGTAGACTTGTGAAGCTCTGGTAGACTTGTGAAGCTCTGGTAGACTTGTGAAGCTCTGGTAGACTTGTGAAGCGATCACTGGTAGACTTGTCAAGCGATCACTTGTAGACTTGTGAAGCGATCACTGGTAGACTTGTGAAGCTCTGGTAGACTTGTGAAGCTCTGGTAGACTTGTGAAGCGATCACTGGTAGACTTGTGAAGCTCTGGTAGACTTGTGAAGCTCTGGTAGACTTGTGAAGCGATCACTGGTAGACTTGTGAAGCTCTGGTAGACTTGTGAAGCGATCACTGGTAGACTTGTGAAGCTCTGGTAGACTTGTGAAGCGATCACTGGTAGACTTGTGAAGCTCTGTTAGACTTGTGAAGCTCTGGTAGACTTGTGAAGCGATCACTGATAGACTTGTGAAGCTCTGGTAGACTTGTGAAGCGATCACTGGTAGACTTGTGAAGCTCTGGTAGACTTGTGAAGCGATCACTGGTAGACTTGTGAAGCTCTGGTAGACTTGTGAAGCTCTGGTAGACTTGTGAAGCGATCACTGGTAGACTTGTGAAGCGATCACTGGTAGACTTGTGAAGCTCTGGTAGACTTGTGAAGCGATCACTGGTAGACTTGTGAAGCTCTGGTAGACTTGTGAAGCGATCACTGGTAGACTTGTGAAGCTCTGGTAGACTTGTGAAGCGATCACTGGTAGACTTGTGAAGCGATCACTGGTAGACTTGTGAAGCTCTGGTAGACTTGTGAAGCTCTGGTAGACTTGTGAAGCTCTGGTAGACTTGTGAAGCGATCACTGGTAGACTTGTGAAGCTCTGGTAGACTTGTGAAACTCTGGTAGACTTCTGAAGCTCTGGTAGACTTGTGAAGCGATCACTGGTAATCTTGTGAAGCTCTGGTAGACTTGTGAAGCGATTACTGGTAGACTTGTGAAGCGATCACTGGTAGACTTGTGAAGCGATCACTGGTAGACTTGTGACGCGATCACTGGTAGACTTGTGAAGCTCTGGTAGACTTGTGGAGCTCTGGTAGACTTGTGAAGCTCTCGTAGACTTTTGAAGCGATCACTGGTAGACTTGTGAAGCTCTGGTAGACTTGTGAAGCTCTGGTAGACTTGTGAAGCTCTGGTAGACTTGTGAAGCTCTGGTATTCTTGTGAAGCGATCACTGTTAGACTTGTGATGCTCTGGTAGACTTGTGAAGCTCTCGTAGACTTTTGAAGCGATCACTGGTAGACTTGTGAAGCTCTGGTAGACTTTTGAAGCCCTGGTAGACTTGTGAAGCTCTGGTAGACTTGTGAAGCTCTGGTAGTCTTGTGAAGCGATCACTGGTAGACTTGTGAAGCGATCACTGGTAGACTTGTGAAGCTCTGGTAGACTTGTGAAACTCTGGTAGACTTGTGAAGCTCTGGTAGTCTTGTGAAGCGATTACTGGTAGACTTGTGAAGCTCTGGTAGACTTGTGACGCGATCACTGGTAGACTTGTGAAGCGATCACTGGTAGACTTGTGAAGCGATCACTGGTAGACTTGTGAAGCTCTGGTAGACTTGTGAAGCTCTGGTAGACTTGTGAAGCTCTGGTAGACTTGTGAAGCGATCACTGGTAGATTAGTGAAGCAAGCACTGGTAGACTTGTGAAGCGATCACTGGTAGACTTGTGACGCGATCACTGGTAGACTTGTGAAGCTCTGGTAGACTTGTGGAGCTCTGGTAGACTTGTGAAGCGAGAACTGGTAGACTTGTGATGCTCTGGTAGACTTGTGAAGCTCTGGTAGACTTGTGAAGCTCTGATAGACTTGTAAAGCGAGCACTGGTAGACTTGTGAAGCGATCACTGGTAGACTTGTGAAGCTCTGGTAGACTTGTGAAGCGAGCACTGGTAGACTTGTGAAGCGATCACTGGTAGACTTGTGAAGCGAGCACTGGTAGATTTGTGAAGCGATCACTGGTAGACTTGTGAAGCGATCAATGGTAGACTTGTGAAGCGAGCACTGGTAGACTTGTGAAGCGAGCACTGGTAGACTTGTGAAGCGAGCACTGGTAGACTTGTGATGCTCTGGTAGACTTGTGAAGCGATCATTGGTAGACTTGTGAAGCTCTGGTAGACTTGTGAAGCTCTGGTAGACTTGTGAAGCTCTGGTAGACTTGTGAAGCGATCACTGGTAGACTTGTGAAGCTCTGGTAGACTTGTGAAGCTCTGGTAGACTTGTGAAGCTCAGGTAGACTTGTGAAGCTCTGGTAGACTTGTGAAGCTCTGGTAGACTTGTGAAGCTCAGGTAGACTTGTGAAGCTCTGGTAGACTTGTGAAGCTCTGGTAGACTTGTGAAGCTCTGGTAGACTTGTGAAGCTCAGGTAGACTTGTGAAGCTCTGGTAGACTTGTGAAGCTCTGGTAGACTTGTGAAGCTCTGGTAGACTTGTGAAGCTCTGGTAGACTTGTGAAGCTCTGGTAGACTTGTGAAGCTCTGGTAGAGTTTTGAAGCTCAGGTAAACTTGTGAAGCTCTGGTAGACTTGTGAAGCTCCGGTAGACTTGTGAAGCTCTCGTAGACTTGTGAAGCTCTGGTAAACTTGTGAAGCTCTGGTAGACTTGTGAAGCTCCGGTAGACTTGTGAAGCTCTCGTAGACTTGTGAAGCTCTGGTAAACTTGTGAAGCTCTGGTAGACTTGTGAAGCTCCGGTAGACTTGTGAAGCTCAGGTAGACTTGTGATGCTCTGGTAGACTTGTGAAGCTCCGGTAGACTTGTGAAGCTCACGTAGACTTGTGAAGCTCTGGTAGACTTGTGAAGCTCTGGTAGACTTGTGAAGCTCTGGTAGACTTGTCTGGGCTTCTGGTCGTACATGGTATATTCTCAGCGTCTTGTAGCTCGTCTCCTTTGTACACCGTGTTGTACACCGTGTTGTACACCGAGTTGTATACCGTGTTGTACACCGTGTTGTACACCGTGTTGTACACCGAGTTGTATACCGTGTTGTACACCGTGTTGCATACCGTGTTGTACACCGTGTTGCACACCGTGTTGCACACCGTGTTGTACACCGTGTTGTACACCGTGTTGTACACCGTGTTGTACACCGTGTTGTACACCGTGTTGTACACCGTGTTGTACACCGTTTTGTACACCGTGTTGTACACCGTGTTGTACACCGTGTTGTACACCGTGTTGTACACCGTGTTGTACACCGTGTTGTACACCGTGCTGTACACCGTGTTGTACACCGTGTTGTACACCGTGCTGTACACCGTGTTGTACACCGTGTTGTACACCGTGTTGTACACCGTGCTGTACACCGTGTTGTACACCGTGTTGTACACCGTGTTGTACACCGTGCTGTACACCGTGTTGTACACCGTGTTGTACACCGTGTTGTACACCGTGTTGTACACCGTGTTGTACACCGTGCTGTACACCGTGTTGTACACCGTGTTGTACACCGTGTTGTACACCGTGTTGTACACCGTGTTGTACACCGTGCTGTACACCGTGTTGTACACCGTGCTGTACACCGTGTTGTACACCGTGTTGTACACCGTGTTGTACACCGTGTTGTACACCGTGCTGTACACCGTGTTGTACACCGTGTTGTACACCGTGTTGTACACCGTGTTGTACACCGTCTTGTACACCGTGTTGTACACCGTGCTGTACACCGTGTTGTACACCGTGTTGTACACCGTGTTGTACACCGTGTTGTACACCGTGTTGTACACCGTGTTGTACACCGTGTTGTACACCGTGTTGTACACCGTGTTGTACACCGTGTTGTACACCGTGTTGTACACCGTGTTGTACACTGTGTTGTACACCGTGTTGTACACTTACTCTTACATTACTGTACATGTTGTAAATACCAGGTTGTGTATTTGGTGAAGGAAATACGAGTGATATACATGTACTGCTGTTGAGTTTTGGTTACTCCATTATTTGTTCACTTACTGCAACGTGTTCAAGCCACTCTACACCTGTGTATATAATGCTGCTACTACTACTACTACTACTACTACTACTACTACTACTACTACTACTACTACTACTACTACTTGTATTGCTTCTTCTGTTACTAGTACTAATACTAGTTCTACTATTACTGCTACTAATAATAATTATTATAATAATAATAATAATAATAATAACAATGATAGATGTATTTTGATCTCTGAATCATCCATGAAAATTATTCCTTTCTTACTTGAC
>NW_027201528.1:0-9729 GCF_038502225.1 Cherax quadricarinatus
CTTTCAAATTCTAAACAAGTCAGCAAAGATCTTTAACAAAATTTTCTTTCTTACAAGACAATCTGAAGATGGTTTTACTATCTCCACGACGCGAACACCATCAGATCAACCATTCGTGGATCCCAGGGAATGTACCCTATTGTGATATTGTTGATTTTCCTCTCCGATAACTTGAGGGAGAGCTGTCAAGACAGCGACCAGAGGCAAATCCTCTTCCCTTACATGACTGTTTGGTTCTATTCTCTGTTGCAGTAATTTTATATGTGACGCAACAGTGTGTTATGTTCCCTCTTGTTTAACTATTTTTACAGCTTCTATCCGATGTACTGTTCAAGACTTGATACTAGTATATTTGTTACAGTTGTATCAGGTAGTGGTATACACTGATTATATTAATGGAATATAAAAAGCTTGGACATATCGTCTTATTAAAAGCTCACAGAATTAGCAAATAAGTCGTATCACTATATTAAACTCAGTATTTATACAAGTATCTTAGTTATGACTAATCCATGTCACCTTTATCCTTCCCTTTCCATAAAACCGTAGATAAAATTTACCTTTCTGCTGTATGGTTTTTCAATTCAGTGCTAGTATATATGCAAAGCACATCTTATAAATTCAGTTTTGGAAGATCAGAATTCTCACAATCTATTTCCTTGTAAGTGATAATAGTAAACATGACGTAGGTTTTCATAATATAATCATGGGAGATGTCTGAAAAGGAGAAGAAGAATTGGGGTGGGAGTGAGAGAGAGAGAGACCAGAACACATTGCATGAAGTGCATCCATCAAATGATGGATGATAACAGCAGTACGAGAGTTGAATATAACGAACAATATATGGCCAGCGACATATTCCTATGGGTTACGAGGGAAGGAGCAAGAGCTCTGTGAGACATTAAAACCAAAGACCTGTAAAATATTATTAGAAGTGCAGTAGTTACTGGACAATTGGAAACCCATGAATGTAGTCTTAATATATTAACAGGAATACATCCGGTATCATAGTAGTGTATACAGTCCATACTTTCAGAAAGAATTATCCAGAGGATCGTGAAGCACCTAGAGAGAAAAGGATTGATTTGAAAAAACATGTATTTAGGGAGAATAATTCCCACCTTACAAACCAGATAGAATCACATAATAGAGAAACAAACAAAATAAAAGAAGGGTGTAAATTACGCAAAGTAACTAGTACAGAACATTGGATAAATAAGACTCATGCACCGGACAAGGAACCTGGATTTAGGAGTTGTTCCGCATACAGGAACTTCTTTAACCCCACATTAAGTTTACCCATACGTTGTGTATGTATCTTCTTCATATAAGAGTTGGGTGGGTTGACCCGAGCTTCAAGAACTACGAGAGAACATCTGACACAATGATGGGTGGGTTGAGCCGAGCTTCAAGAACTACGAGAGAACATCTGACACAATGATGGGTGGGTTGAGCCGAGCTTCAAGAACTACGAGAGAACATCTGACACAATGATGGGTGGGTTGAGCCGAGCTTCTAGAACTACGAGAGAACATCTGACGCAATGATGGGTGGGTTGAGCCGAGCTTCAAGAACTACGAGAGAACATCTGACACAATGATGGGTGGGTTGAGCCGAGCTTCAAGAACTACGAGAGAACATCTGACACAATACACCACCGAAATAAAGAAGAATTTGTAAGAAATAGGAAACAATGATTGCAGAGGAAGTGCTATAACATAATAATGTAATGAGAATAACCCCCAGAATCAAAACTAGAACCACAAGAATCAAAATTAGAACCCCAGAATCAAAACTAGAGCCCCAAGAATCAAAATTAGAACCCCAGAATCAAAACTAGAACCCCAAGAATGAAAATTAGAACCCCAAAATCAAAACTAGAACCCCAGAATCAAACTACGGCCCCGGAATCAAAACTAGGACCCAGAATTAGAACTAGAACCCCAGAATCAGAACTAAACCCAGAATTAGAACAATAACCCCTGAATCAGAACTAGGACCCAAGAATACGAACCAGAACCTCGGAATCAGAACTAGAACCCCAGAATCAGAACTAAAACCCCAGAATCAGAACATGAACCTCAGAATCAACACTAGGGCCCCAGAATCAGAGCTAGAACCCCAGAATCGGAACTAGAACCACAGAATCAACATTAGAACTCCAGAATCAAAACTAGAACACCAGAACTAGGACTCCAGAACTAGAACCACAGAATCAGAACTAGAATCCCAGAATCAGAACTAGAACCGTAGATTCAAAACCAGAACCCCAGACTCAGACTAGAAACCTCGAAATCAAAATTACAACTCGAGAATCAAAATTAGGGCCTCATAATCAGAACTATTACCTCAGTATTAGAACTAGAACCTCAGAATCTAAACTGGAATCCCAGAACTAGAACCCCAGAATCAGAACTAGGAACACAGAACACCAGAAACAGAACTAAATCTCCAAATTCAGAACTAGGACCCCAAAATCAGAATAAAAACCAAAAATCAGAACTAGAACCCCATAATCTGAATTAAAACTTTGGAATCAGAATTAGATCCCCAGAAGCAGAACTAAAACCCCAGAATCTGAAGTAAAACCCCAGAGTCAGAACCTGAACCCCAGAATCAGAACTAGAACCCTAGAATCATAACTACAACAAAATCAGGACTAAAACCCCAGAATCAAAACTCGGACCCTAGAATCAGAACTAGCACTCCAGAATCAGAATAAAAACTTCAAAATGAGAACTAGAACTCCAGAATCTGAACTAGAACCCAAGATTCAGAACCCCAGAAGCAGAACTAAAACCCCAGAATTTGAACTAGAGCCCCAGAATCAGAACTGGAACCCTAAAATCAGAATTAATCCCTGAATCAGAACTAGAACCCCAGAATCAGAACTAGAACCTCAGAATCAGAACTATGGACATTAATAATCAAAACTAGAGAGCCAGAATCGGAACTAAGACCCCCTAATCAAAACTAGAACTCCTGAATCTGAACTAGAACTAAGGTTCAGAACCCTAGAACTGAACTAAAACTACAGAATCTGAACTAGAGCCCCAGAATCAGAACTATAACCCCAGAATCAGAACTAAAATCCCTGAATCAGAGCTAGAATTCCAGAATCAGAACTAGAACCCAAGAATCAGAACTAGAGTTTTAGAATCAGATCTAAGACCTCTAATCAGAACTGGAACCACAGAATCAGAACTAGAATCCCAGTATAAGAACCTGAACCCCAAAATTAGAAATAGAACACCAGAATCAGAACCCCAGAATCAGTAAGAGAATTCTATCATCAGAACTCCAGAATCTGAACTAGAACCCCAAAATCAAAAGCATGACTCCAGAATCAGAACCATTACCCCAGAATCAGAACTAGGATCCCAGAATAAGAACTAGGCCCTCTGAATTAGAACTAGAACCGCAGAATCAGATCTAGAACCTCAGAATCACAACTAGATGAACGGTTTTATAGAACAGATTGTAAATAAGTTATGACCAATGTTATGACCAATGTTATGACCAATGTTATGACCAATGTTATGACCAATGTTATGACCAATGTTATGACCAATGTTCTCTAGTGGTAATTCCTTTGTATTCACATATTGTATTGTGTACATGAAGTATATGAGGTTAGTGTATGCACCATATTCCCATCCTGTGGCGGTAGTCAAAAAGACTACAGAGGTACATAATGGGTCCAGGGACTAGATCACAAAGTTTTGACAGCTGAATAAGTTACTGAGGTGGTGAACCATTCACACGTCTATGCCTGATCACAATTGTAATGAGTTACTAATGCAAATATTAACAGGGTCACACACAAAAACACACACACGCCAGGAGCCAGGAGCTATGAATCGACTCCTGCAACCACAAATAGGTGAGTACACACAGTGGTAATGCTAATTTACTGTGAACGAAGTCAGGGTAATTTTCCAGAATGGCTTGTGATATACCACTGTCTATAAAATACTTTGATATATCTTGAACATTTCTGAGTGAGTTGTCTCTGAATTATTAATTTTGTCGCATTCTAGTGTATAATGACTCAAGGTGTGACAATAGTCCATCTGGCAAATTTTACATTTCGTTTTGTCTACATCTGGTGGTGGTGATTTAACCTGCTAAAGATACTTGTAACCCAGCCGGAGCCGGGCGGTAGTGACATCCAAGAGTCTGCTTATCTTGTTGGATGCACCACAGTCTACTTCAGCCTTAAGTCAATAAAGTTCAGTTGAAGTTCTTTTCGTATTACTGTTCTCAAACTGGTAACTGACAAGCCAAGATTATAATCTACTCTCTCTTTGAAAGCATATATATAACATAGCCAATTCATCAGTTCTATCATGTATCTGAAGCCCAATGTGAGACGGAATCCACAGAAGGTGTACTCTGACTCTACTTTCCACAATCCTACCACACCTGTGTCTGGCTTCTGACACAAACATGTCACAATTTATACTTAATGAGCTGAGAGCATTTATAGATGATAGAGAATCAGTTACAATTAAAGTGTCAACGTTCGATACATGGACGCATTTGAGTGCCAGAAGTAACGGCCCAGTTATAGATGCGTGCTCCAATTTCTTTATGAGCCATCACTCTGTATGACAACAGCAGCACTACCAGCTGCACCCGTGGATTAGTGAACAAAACCATCAACATAAATAAAAAAATATGTGAAAGACTGTGCAGTGTGACTAAGTTATCAATACAGCTTGAGATATCCTGTTCGGCTTCATGGCGAAGCTTTGGTTGTGATTTAAGAAATCAGGAGAAATGGAGGGATCATAGTTTGGAATAGGGTAACATCCCATGGAGCGGGGAAGTGCCATGTCACTGGTTCATACTGAGGTTAGTTCCAAGTTTTTCTTATCCATCCAGGGGGGTGTTCACCTGTGCTGAGGAAAGTTTGGTGGGCTCTTGTGCAGGGGTTTGAATGGGCTTACCTGAGCATATTGACCTCAGCCTTTCTTTGTATTGGCGACAAAGTCTCGTTACAACAGGTCCATGTAATATGACCTCAAAGCCTAGATATCTGTATTTGGTTACATATTCTCGTCGAGACCCATTATGCAACTGGATCTGCCGAACTGCGCCTCTCTGTCGAGGGACAACACACATCGTTTCCCTACGATCTCCGTTGGATCTTTTCACGATAGGTTACTCCAATCGTGTTAAGATTAAACCCTGCAGTGGAACTGTAAACGACTCTTCCAAACTTGCATTTGCAGCTGCCGTGAGGGGGCAGCTTGCAGGTGAAGTTTAACACCATCTTGACACTCCAAGAGGCCTTCATTGTCGTGTGCAACGATGATGTTGAGGCTGAAAAATTACTCACGACCGCCCCCACCACCACTCTCACTGATCGAGGATTCATCGTCATGTCCTCTCCGGCTCTCAGGGCCAAGAGGACTATCTTTCTTAGAAATCTCGACAGGCTTCTTACGTCTCAACCTCTCAAAGATCTCAAGACTTCAGTTGAAGACCAAAACTTCTGGGCCAAAGTTCAGCACATCACCAAAATCCCTACTGCCTCATCCATGTTGAAAATCACCTTCAGTGATGTTGACAGGGCTGCCCACTTTGTAACATGTGTGACAAAGTCATCATGCTGTTCAGGAAGAACATGAGAGCGTTTCCGCTTCAATATCCCACTAGGGAGAATAGTGTTACCAATATCTAGAGTGGTTAATCTTGGGAAATGATCTGATGATATATCTGTTACAATGGAAGATTCGCATCTGGCAAAAGTAATGTTAATGCAAAGACACAGATCAAGAACACCCCCATATATTTGTAGGTTCAAGGTCACCTACAATTTGCTAGTTACCATGACTGTTTAAGAGTCACATCAGTTGATTACCATTACGATTACCGAATTGTGAGTTTCCAATGATTTTGTGTCTTGCATTATAATCTCCAATAATAAGAATGGGTTTAGACTGAGCACAGGTTGGAAACCCCAAATAATTAAACTTAGCAGGAGCATACAAGTTACATATGTTGAGAGCAGAGTTCCCAAAATAAATTCGAACGCTATGGTATTGAAGTCCCTCCGTTTTCTTATTTGCAAGAAGTTGGTGGAGAAGTGATTTTTTAATATACAGAATACGAGAGTTAGTAGATTTGAGGTTCTGTGTAATAAATGAGGGCAATTTAGGGAAGTTTTCAGGACTCTGCGCTCTTGTAAACACACAACATCAATAAGTTCATTGGTTACTTTATGGTGAAGGTCAGAAAATCTTTTTTTAATTGATGCAATATTCCAACTTAAAATAGAAAGTTTATACGAGTTTTGTCCCATTATAGATGACCTGGGATAGTGCTTAGTTTATCAGCATAATGAAAAAAATCCATATTAACAGCACACGTTATCAATATCATTAGTATTAGTGCACTTCTAGTACTGAGGCCTCGTGGGAGTCTTTGTTTACAAAGAGCACGGCACTGTTTGTTTGTGAATGTTCGGCAGGTGGCACTACCTCTCACATTCCCTCCTCTGTTATCATTACAATCTTCACTATAACTATCATCACCGATACCACTACCCTCATTATATTCACTACATTTATCACCACCATTCAATATTAACGTTAACCTGATTATCATCACCACACTCGGCACCACCACCACTTACATTACACTCATCACTATTACTATCACCATAGACACCGCTCCCCTCGGCATGATGTTCACTATAATTATTGACACAGCTATTGCATTCGTCATTATCAATATTAAGGACTCACCATTACACTCGTCAACTTGTTCGTCATCCTCACACTCATTTTCAGAATGATTGACGGTCTTATTATTGGTGTATTCATTGGCACACACTATACATTTATCCGTAAGCTGCTGAAGTTGTTGTTTAACTAACAACTGTTTCCTTTCCAGTACTGATATACGCAACTGCAGGTTATATATCACCAATGCAAGACTTGTCTCTACTGGAGGCATGAAGCCCCGGTCAGTTGAGCCCGTGGCTCACTGACTGCTAACTCAGCTAGGCTGGTGGTGTCAACACCAGCAAGATCACTAGTGTTTATAGCAGATGTGATAGAGCTCTGGTGATGTACTCCTCCGGTTACTTGCTCAACAACATTGTTTGAAATTAGGCATGAGCGAGTATTCGGACACGAGGTAGGCCTTCTGCCTCATCATGGGAGGTGCAGGGTGAGGTGAAAGTCCTACAGCTGGCTATGATGTAGGCAACCCTCATGTTGCAGTCAGCATGAGCAGCATTTTACTGCAACAATCTGTTTCTTTAGAGCTTGTCATAACACTGTTGAGGAGGATGGGCCTAGGCACACACTCCAAACCAGTGTAACTGCACTGGGCATATCCAAGCAATGTGACCCGAGTTCTGACACTTGTAGTATAGACAATGAAGTAGTCTATACAAGGCTATGTTGTTGTTGAGAAATGGTTTACCAGCTAAGGTTAAAGATAAAATATAGGGAGTACTTAGCTGATAAGACAGCTCATCGTCCACACAGCTGCCCCTGCAGACGAGGTCTTGAGAAGCTGTATCATCCACTTCTTAACGGGCTGAAAAAGATTATATTATGTTAATAATAAATTACCCCTAGGGGGTGTTATGTCAGCATATTTCATATGCTGACATACGTACTTACTTGTGTGGACTTGCTGACGTACGTACTTGTGTGGACTCAAAAGTCTGCACCTCATTGCCGACTATAGGTTGATTACAAACTTCTTACAACACAAGAACTGCACAGTCCCACGTACTACAAGAAATTTATAACCCACCTTGCTCTTGTAGCGTGAGCTATGGTGTTCTTTACACCCTCGACAGATATCGGTGACTTGATAAAAGCTGAAGTGTCCTTGGATGTCCACGTCTTCCATAATCTAGGAATACACACACTGGTACACTGTTCTACAAGATTTGTCTTTATTGTTCACAATCTTATCACTGAAGAAGCTGATCACACTTCTCTGTAAGTGTTCATTGTGTTTTGTGAGACACTTTGTTCACACTAACGCATGGATCAGTGTTCTTTGTTGGTTATCCTGGCGTCAGTGTGACTCTCAGTAGAGTCAAAAGTATTCTGACCTCACAGCGTCCTACGCCGCTCCAATGCCCCTCAATCATAAAGGAAAAGCTGACCTAGTACTTTTGCTTCCTTACCACTTCCTCCATGAAGCAAAGCAGAATGTTTGATTCTTGCTGTCTTAAGCATAGACAACAATGTACACTATCTTTACCATGGTAATAAAGTGGGAGCAGGATTTTCCTTAATTGTCCTGCTAAGGTAAAAGATGGACTGTCTTTTACTAAACTACACTTTGCAACACTGGACTTTGCAAGGAGCTCCGGTCGCTTGACCACGTCGCATACTTGTACTGCATCTGGGATCAAGTACTTGCTGTAGCAGTAAACAAGATGCTTGCCCGTTCTGAGAGGGCTGGGCCCCTCAGGGCTGAAAGGAGCTGAAAGGGGCTGAAGGGGGCTAATACCCCCTTACTGCAGAAAATTTCTCCACACTGGGGAGCGATGCTTGCCCCTTCTGAGTGGGCTGGGCCCCTCAGGACTGAAAGGTGCTGAAGGGGGCTAATACCCCCTTCCTGGAGAAAATTTCCCCACAGTTGTAGCACTGCACGAGAGTAGATATACGGGGTGGAGTCCCTTGGCCAGTCCACTCAGCCAATATCAGATCATCAGGAAATCGACGAGGGTTTGGAACTTGATCTGACACCAGGAACTTACGATCCAAGTCCTTACTGACATTATAGATTACAATAAACTCTTGAGATGCAGTTGGTGGAGCAGCATTTTCTATGAATGTGTGATTATTAGTGACAAAGATGGAGTTGTCTTCATCATGACGAAGCTTAATCTTTTTGTCCGCGTTGTCTAATGTAACTTCTTAAAACCATGTAAACTTGACGTCATGCTTATTGTTGGCAGGGAAATCAAGCCTAATAGTTGTTGTCGGCCTCTTCATTTCTTGTGGCAAGCTTCCTTTGGAAACCTCTTTTTATTTTAAAGCATCCTTACCTCTATTATATTCAAATCCGCCTTCACCATCATCTAATTCGTTAACACCATTCACTTCTCTATGTCACTTCTAGTGTCCTACTGCTTGAAGTGAGAGAGTCAGTCTGTTTCACTTGGATCAGCAAAACTCACTATTATTTCATACGGGGGGGGGGGGTTGAGGAAGGCACAGTCACTTCTCTTGACATAGACAATATGGGTGAAAGTGGCACGCAGGTCATATTGAGTCTCAGGTCATTCACTGGGCCAGACTTCTCTGGAGACACCAAATACTGCAATACTCATGCAAATCGTTACTCCGAACCTGTAGCACTTAACACTTCTTGCACATATGCGTTGGAATGACAGACGAACTTTCTGCGCACAAATGTATCAGCACAAACTTACTATTCTAGGTAGTAGGATGGTAGACAGTAACTACTTAGGGAGGTACTACCGCCCTGCCAAGTGACTGTAAAACAGAAGCCTGTGATTGTTTTATATGACGGTATGATTGCTGGTGTCATTTTACTGTCTCATTAACATACAAGATTTCAGAGTACGTCTTGCAACTTCTCCTTACACTTAGGTCACACTACACATGCATGTACAAGCATATATATACACACTCCTCTGGGTTTTCATCTACTTTCTTGCTAGTTCTTGTTCTTGTTTATTTCCTCTTATTTCCATGGAGAAGTGGCACAGAATTCTTCCTC
>NW_027201529.1:0-9716 GCF_038502225.1 Cherax quadricarinatus
GATGGATTCAGCACAGTGTGAGGACCCAAGGTGGTAGAGTCAGCACTGTGTGAGGACCCAAGGTGGTAGAGTCAGCACTGTGTGAGGAACCAAGGTGGAAGAGTCAGCACTCTGCGAGGACCCAAGGTGGAAGAGTCAGCACTGTGTGAGGACCGAAGGTGGTAGAGTCAGCACTGAGTGAGAACCCAAGGTGGTAGAGTCAGCACTGTGTGAGGACCCAATGTAGTAAAGTCAGCACTGTGTGAAGACCCCAGGTGGTAGAGTCACCACTGTGTGAGGACCCAAGATGGTAGAGTCAGCACTGTGTGAGAAACCAAGGTGGTGGAGTCAGCACTGTGTGAAGACCCAAGGTGATAGACTCAGCACTGTGCGAGTACCCAAGGTGGTAGAGTCAGCACTGTGTGAGGACCAAAGGTGTTAGAATCAGCACTGTGTGATGACCCAAGGTGGTAGCATCAGCACTGAGCGAGGACCCAAGGTGGTAGAGTCAGCACTGTGTCAGGGACAAAGGTTGTAGATTCAGCACTGTGTGAGGACCAAAGGTGGTAGAGTCAGCACTTTGTGAGGATCCAAGGTGGTAGAGTTAGCGCTGTGTGTGGACCCAAGGTGGTAGAGTCAGCTCTGTGTGACGAACCAAGGTGGCAGAGTCAGCACTGTGTGATGACCCAATGTTGTTACCTGGAGGTTATTCCGGGGATCAACGCCCCCGCGGCCCGGTCCATGACCAGGCCTCCCGATGGATCAGGGCCTGATCAACTAGGCTGTTACTGCTGGCCGCACGCAGTCCAACGTACGAGCCACAGCCCGGCTGATCCGGCACTGACTTTAGATATCTGTCCAGCTCTCTCTTGAAGGCAGCCAGGGGTTTATTGGCAATTCCCCTAATGCTTGATGGGAGGCTGGTAAACAGTTTTGGGCCCCGGACACTTATGTTGTTTTCCCTTAGTGTACCAATGGCGCCCCTACTTTTTATTGGGGGCATTTTGCATCGCCTGCCCAGTCTTTTACTTTTGTAGGGAGTGATTTCTGTGTGCACATTTGGGACCATTCCTTCCAAGATTTTCCAAGTGTAGATTATGATGTATCTCTCCCTCCTGCGTTCCATCGAGTACAAGTCAAGTGCTTCCAAGCGTTCCCAGTAGTTAAGGTGCTTGACAGAACTTATACGTGCAGTAAAGGATCTCTGTACACTCTCTAGATCTGCGATTTCACCTGCTTTGAATGGAGATGTTAATGTACAGCAGTATTCTAGCCTAGAGAGAACAAGTGATTTGAAAAGGATCATCATGGGCTTGGCATCTCTCGTTTTGAAAGTTCTCATTATCCATCCTATCATTTTCTTTGCACCTGCCATCGTGGCACTGTTGTGATCCTTGAAAGTGAGATCCTCAGACATTACTACTCCCAGGTACCTTACATTATTTTTCCGCTCTATTATATGGCCGGAGACAGTAGTATACTCTGTTCTAGTTATTATCTCCTCCAGTTTTCCATAAGGGAGTAGTTGGAATTTGTCCTCATTGAACATCATATTGTTTACCGTTGCCCACTGGAAAACTTTGTTTATATCTTCTTGGAGGTTAACCGCGTCCTCAGCAGATGACAGCCTCATGCAGATCCTAGTATCATCCGCAGAGGATGATACGGTGCTGTGGTGTATATCTCTGTTTATGTCTGATATGAGGATAATGAATAAGATGGGGGCGAGTACTGTGCCTTGTGGAACATAGCTCTTCACTATGGCAGCCTCAGATTTAACTCTGTTGACCACTACTCCTTGTGTTCGATTTGTTAGGAAGTTGAAGATCCATCTCCCCACTTTCCCAGTTATTCCTTTAGCACGTATTTTATGGGCTATTACGCCATGATCGCATTTGTCAAATGCTTTTGCAAAGTCTGTGTATATTACATCTGCATTCTGATTTTCTTCCAGTGCATCCAAGGCCATGTCATAGTGATCCAGTAGTTGTGAGAGGCAGGAGCGACCTGCCCTGAACCCATGTTGCCCTGGATTGTGCAGATTTTGGGAATCCAGGTGATTTGCAATCCTGCTTCTTAGCACTCTTTCAAAGATTTTAATGATGTGGGACGTCAGAGCTATTGGTCTATAGTTCTTAGCTAATGCTTTGCTGCCACCTTTATGGAGTGGGGCTATATCCGTTGTTTTAAGTGACTGTGGAATTTCACCCATGTTCAAGCTCCTCTTCCATAGTGTACTTAGGGCACGCGAGAGGGGTTTCTTGCAGTTCTTAATGAAAACAGAGTTCCACGAGTCTGGGCCCGGGGCTGAGTGCATAGGCATGTTGTCAATGGCTTTCTCGAAATCTATCGGAGTTAGGGTAATGTCGGAAATCTGGCATACATTTATGGAGTTTTGAGGCTCATTCATGAAGAAATCATTTGGGTCGTCGATCCTCAGACCGATTAATGGTTCACTAAACACAGAGTCGTACTGGGATTTCAATATTTCACTCATTTCCTTGTTGTCATCTGTGTAAGTCCCATCCTGTCTGAGTTAGGGCCCGATACTAGATGTGGTATTTGCCTTGTTTTTGGCATATGAAAAGAAATATTTTGAATTTCTTTCAATTTCACTAAAAGCTTTAAGCTCCTCCTGCCTCTCCTGGTTCCTGTAAGAGTCATTTAGCTTAAGTTCGATAGTTTCCACTTCCCTGGTCAGCGCCTCCTTTCGTGTATCAGATATTCTAGCACTCCTGAGGAGCTCAGTGACTCTTCGTCGTCTTCTGTAGAGGGAGCGTCTTTTTCTCTCCAGTTTACTCCTGCTCTTCTTCTTTCTTAGGGGAATATGCCTAGAACATGCTTCGGCTACCAGGAAGTTGATCCTTTCAAGGCACTGGTTTGGATCCATGTCATTTAAGACATCTCCCCAACATGTTTCGTTTAGGACATGGTTTACCTGGTCCCAGTTGATGTTATTGTTGTTGAAGTTGTATTTTGTGAAGACACCTTCACAGGTACATGCATTTTGCTGATCAGGACCCCTATGCATGTACGTCTGGACTTCGATTAGGTTGTGATCGGAATTAGTTGTTTTTGATATTCTTATGTCTCTTATCAGGTTCTCATTATTTGTGAAGATAAGGTCAAGTGTGTTTTCTAGTCTTGTTGGCTCCACTATCTGCTGGCTTAAGGTGTGTTTTTCGAAGAGACTTAGTAGCTCACGTGTGTGTGACCTTTCATCTGCGCTACCTCCGGGGATTGTATCAGCTATAACATTATTTGCTACATTCTTCCATTTTGTATGCCTTAGGTTGAAATCACCAAGCAGTAAGATGTGTGAGGGTCCAAGGTGGTAGAGTCAGCACTTTGTGAGGAATCAAGGTGGTAGAGTCAGCACTGTTTGAGGAACAAAGGTGGTAGAGTCAGCACTGTGCGAGGAACCAAGGTGGTAGAGTCAGCACTGTTTGAGGACCCAAGGTGGTAGAGTCAGCACAGTGTGAGAAGCCAAGGTGGTAGAGTCAGCACTTTGTGAGGAACCAAGGTGGTAGAGTCAGTACTGTTTGAGGAACAAAGGTGGTAGAGTCAGCACTGTGCGAGGAACCAAGGTGGTAGAGTCAGCACTGCGTGATGACACAAGGTGGTAGAGTAAGCACTGTTTGAGGACCCAAGGTGGTAGAGTCAGCACTGTGTGAGAAGCCAAGGTGGTAGAGTCAGCACTGTGTGTGGACCCAATGTGGTAGAGTCAGCACTGTGTGACGAACCAAGGTGGTAGACTCAGCACTGTGTGATGACCCAAGGTGGTAGAGTCAGCCCTGTGTGAGGGCCCAAGGTGGTAGATTCAGCACTTTGTGAGGAGCCAAGGTGGTAGAGTCAGCACTGTGCGAGGAACCAAGGAGGTAGAGTTAGCACTGTGTGATGACCAAAGGTGGTAGAGTCAGCACTGTTTGAGGACCCAAGGTGATAGAGTCAGCACTGTGTGAAGAGCAAAGGTGGTAGAGTCAGCACTGTGCGAGGAACAAAGGTGGTAGAGTCAGCACTGTGTGTGGACCCAATGTGGTAGAGTCAGCACTGTGTGAGGAGCCAAGGTGGTAGAGTCAGCACTGTGCGAGGAACAAAGGTGGTAGAGTCAGCACTGTGTGTGGACCCAATGTGGTAGAGTCAGCACTGTGTGAGAAGCCAAGGAGGTAGAGTCAGCACTGTGCGAGGAACAAAAGTGGTAGAGTCAGCACTGTGTGTGGACACAGTGTGGTAGAGTCAGCACTGTGTGTGGACACAGTGTGGTAGAGTCAGCACTGTGTGTGGACACAGTGTGGTAGAGTCAGCACTGTGTGAGGAGCCAAGGTGGTAGAGTCAGCACTGTGTTAGGATCAAAGATGGTAGAGTCAGCACTGTGTGAGGACCCAAGGTGGTAGAGTCAGCGCTCTGTGACGAGCCAAGGTGGTAGAGTTAGCACTGAGTGAGGAGCAAAGGTGGTAGAATCATCACTGTGTGAGGACCCAAGGTGGTAGAGTCAGCACTGTGTGAGGACCCATGGTGATAAAGTCAGCACTGCGAGAGAAGCCAAGGTGGTAGAGTCAGCACTTTGTTAGGAAAAAAGGTAATAGACTAAGCACTGTGTTTGGACCCAAGGTGGTAGAGTCAGCACTGCGTGAACAAACAAGGTGGTAGAGTCAGTACTGTGTGAGGAACCAAGGTGGCAGAGTCAGCACTGTGCTAGGAGCCAAGGTAGTAGAGTCAGCACTGTGAGGAGACAAGGTGGTGGAGTCGGCACTGTGTGAGGACCCAAGGTGGTAGAGTCAGCACTGTGTGAGGACCCAAGGTGGTAGAGTCAGCACTGTGTCAGGAACCAAGGATTAGAGTTAGCACTGTGGGAGGACCCAAGGTGGTAGAGTCAGCACTCAGTGAGGTGCAAAGGTGGTAAAGTTAGCACTGTGTGAGGACCAAAGGTGGTAGATTCAGCACTGTGTGAGGATCAAAGGTTGTAGAGTCAGCACTGTGTGAGAAACCAAGGTGGTGGAGTCAGCACTGTGTGAAGACCCAAGGTGATAGACTTAGCACTGTGTGAGGACCCAAGGTGGAAAAGTCAGCATTGTGTGATGACCGAAGGTGGAAAAGTCAGCAAAGTGTGAGGACCCAAGGTGGTATAGTCAGCACTGTGTGAGGACCAAAGGTGGTAGAGTCAGCACTGTGTGAAGAACCAAGGTGGAAGAGTCAGCAATCTGCGAGGACCCAAGGTGGAAGAGTCAGCACTGTGTGAGGACCGAAGGTGGTAGAGTCAGCACTGTGTGAGGACCAAGTCTGGTAGAGTCAGCACTGTGTGAAGATCAAAGGTGGTAGAGTCAGCACTGTGTGAGGAGCCAAGGTGGAAGAGTCAGCACTGTGTGAGGACCCAGTGTGGTAGAGTCAGCATTGTGTGAGGAACCAAAATGGTAGAGTCAGCACTGTGTGAGAAACCAAGGTGGTAGAGTCAGCACTGTGTGAGGACCAAGTGTGGTAGAGTCAGCACTGTGTGAAGATCAAAGGTGGTAGAGTCAGCACTGTGTGAGGAGCCAAGGTGGAAGAGTCAGCACTGTGTGAGGACCCAGTGTGGTAGAGTCAGCACTGTGTGAGGAGCCAAGGTGGTAGAGTCAGCACTGTGTGAAGATCATAGGTGGTAGAGTCAGCACTGTGTGAGGACCCAAGGTGGTAGAGTCAGCTCTGTGCGAGGACCCAAAGTGGTAGAGTCAGCACTGTGTGACGAGCCAAGGTGGTAGAGTTAGCACTGAGTGAGGAGCCAATGTGGTAGATTCAGCACTGTGTGAGGACCCAAGGTGGTAGAGTCAGCACTGTGTGAGGACCCATGGTGGTAGAGAGAGCACTGTGTGAGGAGCCAAGGTGGTAGAGTCAGCACTGAGTGAGAACCCAAGGTGGTAGAGTCAGCACTGTGTGAGGACCCAAGGTGGTAGCGTCAACACTGTGTGAGGACCCAAGGTGGTAGCGTCAGCACTGTGCTAGGACCCTAGGTGGTAGCGTCAGCACTGTGCTAGAACCCAAGGTGGCAGAGTCAGCACTGTGTCAGGAACCAAGGTTGTAGATTCAGCACTGTGTGAGGACCCAAGGTGGTAGAGTCAGCACTGTGTGTAGATCCGAGGTGGTAGAGTCAGCACTGTGTGAGGATCCAAGGTGGTAGAGTCAGCACTGTGTGACAAACCAAGGTGGTAGAGTCAACATTGTGTGATGACCCTAGGTGGTAGAGTCAGCACTTTGTTAGGAGCCAAGGTGGGAGAGTCAGTACTGTGTGAGGACCGAAGGTGGTAGAGTCAGCACTGTGTGAGGACCAAACGTGATAGATTCAGCACTGTGTGAGGACCAAAGATGGTAGAGTCTGCACTTTGTTAGGAGCCAAGGTGGTAGAGTAAGCACTGTGTGAGGAACCAAGGAGGTAGAATTAGCACTGTGTTAGGACGCAAGGTGGTAGAGTCAGCACTGTGTGAGGAAACAAGGTGGTAGAGACAGCACTGTTTGAGGAACCAAGGTGGCAGAGTCAGCACAGTGTGAGGAACCAAGGTGGTAGAGTCAGCACTGTGAGGAGCCAAGGTGGTAGAGTCAGCACTGTGTGAGGACCCAAGGTGGTAGAGTCAGCACTGTGTGAGGAACAAAGGTGGTAGAGTCAGCACTGTGTGAGGACCCAAGGTGGTAGAGTCAGCACTGTGTGAGGAGCCAAGGTGGTAGAGTCAGCACTGTGTGAGGACCCAAGGTGGTACAGTCAGCACTGTGTGTAGATCCAAGGTGGTAGTCTCAGCACTGTGTGAGGACCCAAGGCGGTAAATTCAGTACTGTGTGAGGAACAAAGGGGGTAGAGTTAGCACTGTGTGAGAAACCAAGTTGGTGGAGTCAGCACTATGTGAAGACCCAAGGTGATAGACTCAGCACTGTGTGAGGACCCAAGGTGGTAGAGTCAGCACTGTGTGAGGACCCAAGGTGGTAGAGTCAGCACTGTGTGAGGACCCAAGGTGGTAGAGTCAGCACTGTGTGAGGAAACAGGGTGGTAGAGTCAGCACAGTGTGAGGACCCAAGGTTGTAGAGTCAGCAATGTGCTAGGACCCAAGGAGGCAGAGTCAGCACTGTGTCAGGAACCAAGGTTGTAGATTCAGCACTGTGTGATGACCCAAGGTGGTAGAGTCAGCACTGTGTGTAGATCCAAGGTGGTAGAGTCAGCACTGTGTGAGGACCCAAGGTGGTAGAGTCAGCACTGTGTGACAAACCAAGGTGGTAGAGTCAGCACTGTGTGATGACCCAAGGTGGTAGAGTCAGCCCTGTTTGAGGACCCAAGGTGGTAGAGTCAGCACTTTGTTAGGAGCCAAGGTGGGAGAGTCAGCACTGTGCGAGGACCCAAGGTGGAAGAGTCAGCACTGTGTGAGGACCAAACGTGATAGATTCAGCACAGTGTGAGGACCCAAGGTGGTAGAGTCAGCACTGTGTGAGGACCAAAGGTCGTAGAATCAGCACTGTGTGATGACCCGAGGTGGTAAAGTCAGCACTTTGTGAGGAGCCAAGGTGGTAGAGTCAGCACTGTGTGAGGACCCAAGGTGGTAGAGTCAGCAATGTGTGAGGACCAAAGGCCGTAGAATCAGCACTGTGTGATGACCCAAGGTGGTAGCATCAGCACTGAGGGAGGACCCAAGGTGGTAGAGTCAGCACTGTGTCAGTAACAAAGGTTGTAGATTCAGCACTGTTTGAGGACCAAAGGTGGCAGAGTCAGCACTTTGTGAGGATCCAAGGTGGTAGAGTTTGCGCTGTTTGAGGACCCAATGTGGTAGAGTCAGCACTGTGTGACGAACCAAGGTGGCAGAGTCAGCACTGTGTGATGACCCAATGTGGTAGAGTCAGCCCTGTGTGAGGGTCCAACGTGGTAGAGTCAGCACTTTGTGAGGAACCAAGGTGGTAGAGTCAGCACTGTTTGAGGAACAAAGGTGGTAGAGTCAGCACTGTGTGAAGGCCCAAGGTGGTAGATTCAGCGCTTTGTGAGGAACCAAGGTGGTAGAGTCAGCACTGTGCGAGGAACCAGGGAGGTAGAGTTTGCACTGTGTGATGACCAAAGGTGGTAGAGTCAGCACTATTTCAGGACCCAAGGTTGTAGATTCAGCACTGTGTGAGGAGCCAAGGTGTAGAGTGAGCATTGTGTGAGGAACCAAAATGGTAGAGTCAGCACTGTGTGAGAAGCCAAGGTGGTAGAGTCAGCACTGTGTGAGGACTAAGTGTGGTAGAGTCAGCACTGTGTGAGGAGCCAAGGTGGTAGAGTCAGCACTGTGTGAAGATCAAAGGTGGTAGAGTCAGCACTGTGTGAGGACCCAAGGTGGTAGAGTCAGCACCGTGCTAGGACCCAAGGAGGCATAGTTAGCACTGCGTCTGGAACCAAGGTTGTAGATTCGGCACTGAGTGAGGACCCTAGGTGACAGAATCAGCACTGTGTGTGGATCCAAGGTATTAGAGTCAGCAATGTGTGAGCACCCAAGGTGGTAGAGTCATCACTGTGTGACAAACCAAGGTGGTAAAGTCAGCACTGTGTGATGACCCAAGGTGGTAGAGTCAGCCCTATATGAGGACCCAAGGTGGTAGAGTCAGCACTTTGTGAGGAGCCAAGGTGGTAGAGTCAGCACTGTGTGACGAACCAAGGTGGCAGAGTCAGCACTGTGTGATGACCCAATGTGGTAGAGTCAGCCCTGTGTGAGGGTCCAAGTTGGTAGAGTCAGCACTTTGTGAGGAACCAAGGTGGTAGAGACAGCACAGTTTGAGGAACAAAGGTTGTAGAGTAAGCACTGTGCGAGGAACCAAGGTGGTACAGTCAGCACTGCGTGATGACCCAATGTGGTAGAGTAAGCACTGTTTGAGGAACCAAGGTGGTAGAGTCAGCACTGTGTGAGAAGCCAAGGTGGTAGAGTCAGCATTGTGCGAGGAACCAAGGTGGTAGAGTCAGCACTGTTTGCGGACCCAATGTGGTAGAGTCAGCACTGTGTGAGGAGCCAAGGTGGAAGAGTCAGCACTGTGTGAAGACCCAAGGTGGTAGAGTCAGCACTGTGTGAAGAACCAAGGAGGTAGAGTCAGCTCTGTGTGATGACCAAAGGTGGTAGAGTCAGCACTGTGTGAGGGCCCAATGTGGTAGATTCAGCACTTTGTGAGGAGCCAAGGTGGTAGAGGCAGCACTGTGGGAGGAACCAAAGTGGTAGAGTCAGCACTCTGTGAGAAGCCAAGGTGGTAGAGTCAGCACTGTGCGAGGAATAAAGGTGGTAGAGTCAGCACTGTGTGTGGAACCAACGTGGTAGAGTCAGCACTGTGTGAGGAGCCAAGGTGGTATAGTCAGCACTGTGAGATGACCCAGTGTGGTAGAGTCAGCACTGTGTGAGGAGCCAAGGTGGTAGAGTCAGCACTGTGTTAGGATCAAAGATGGTAGAGTCAGCACTGTGTGAGAACCCATCGTGGTAGAGTCAGCACTGTGTGAGGACCCAAGGTGGTAGAGTCAGCACTATGTGACGAGCCAAGGTGGTAGAGTTAGCACTGTGTCAGGAGCCAAGGTGGTAGAATCATCACTGTGTGAGGACCCAAGGTGGTAGAGTCAGCACTGTGTGAGGACCCATGGTGATAGAGTCAGCACTGTATGAGGAGTAAAGGTGGTAGACTCAGCACTTTGTTAGGAAAAAAGGTGATAGACTAAGCACTGTGTTTGGACCCAAGGTGGTAGAGTCAGCACTGTGCTAGGAAGCAAGGTAGTAGAGTCA
>NW_027201530.1:0-9706 GCF_038502225.1 Cherax quadricarinatus
TGAGTCTTCAACTTCAAATTTAGGCCCCCTGTTGCTGTTTCCCATCTCTGGAACATCCTGTCCACCTTGTCAATTCCTCTCAGTATTTTACATGTCATTATCATATCCGTCCTATCTCTACTGTCCTCCAGTGTCGTCAGGTCGATTTCCCTTAACCTCTCCTCGTAGGACATGTCCATTAGTTCCGGGACTAGTCTTGTTGCAAACCTTTGCACTTTCTCTAATTTCCTTACGTACTTGGCTAGGCGCGGGTTAAAAACTGGTGCAGAATACTCCAATACAGGCCCGACTTACACGGTGTTCAGAGTCCTTAACGATTCTTTATTGAGATGTCAGAATGCTGTTATTAGCTTTGCTAGGCGCCCGTATGCTGCAGCAGTTATTTGGTTAATGTGCGCCTCAGGAAATGTGCCTGGTGTTATACCCCCCTCCCCAATATCCTGTCCCTTGAGTGAGGTTTGTGTCTCTGGCCCCTAGACTGCATTCCATCTGTGGTCTTCTTTGCCCTTTGCCAATCTTCATGACTTAGTACTTGTTGTGGTTGAACTCCAGGAGCTAATTTATGGACCAGGCCTGCAACCTGTCCGGATCCCTTTGTAGTTCTGTCTGGTCTTCATCCGATTGAATTCTTCTCATTAACTTCACACCATCTGCAAACAGGGACACTTCTGAGTCTATTCCTTGCGTCATGTCATTCACATATACGGGAATCAGCACCAGTCCTAGGACGGACCCCTGTGGAACCCCGCTCGTCACAGCCACCCACTATGACGCTTCGTCATATACCATGACTCGCTGATCCATTGCAGCACCTTCTCTATTAGACTTGCCTGGTCCTCCAGCATTTGCTCTAATCTCTTGTATGAAAGTGTGTCTAAAGCCTTCTTACAGTCCAAGAAAACGCGATCTACACCTCTCTCTCTCATTCTCTCTCTCTCTCTCTCTCTCTCTCTCTCTCTCTCTCTCTCTCTCTCTCTCTCTCACTCTCTCTCTCTCTCTCTCTCTCTCTCTCTCTCTCTCTCTCGCTCTCTCTCTCTCTCTTTCTCTCTCTCGTCTTACTGTTGTCACCCTGTCAAAGAACTCCAGTAGGTTCGTGACATAGGATTTCCCATCCTTGAAAATGTACTGGTTATCTCTGATAAGCTCATTCCTTTCTAGGTGCTCTACCACTCTTCTCCTTATAATCTTCCCCATGACTTTGCATACTATACATTTCAGTGACACTGGTCTGTAGTTTAATGCTTCGTGTCTGTCTCCCTTTTTAAAAACTGGACTGCATTTGCTATCTTCCATTTCCCAGGTACTCGCTTTGTTTCGACTGATATATTGAAGATTGTTGTTAGTGGCACACATAGCGCCTCTGCTGCCTCTCTCAGGACCCATGGAGATGTTATTCGGTCCCATCGCCTTTGAGGTATCTTGCTCGCTTAGCAGCCTCTTCACTTCTTCCTCGGTTGTATCTACTGCGTCCAACACTTGATAGTGTGGCCCACCTCTCCTTCTTTCTGGAGACCCTTCTGTCATCTTTGTGAACACTTCTTTGAATCTCATGTTGAGCTCCTCACATACTTCTCGGTCGTTTCTTGTGATCTCCCCTTCTTCCTTCCTCAACCTGATTACCCGGTCCTTGACTGTCGTTCCTCCTGATGTGGCTATACAACAGCTTCAGGTGAGATCTGGCTTTTGCTGCTATATGATTTTCGTATTGTCGTTGGGCCTCCCTTCTTACCTGTGCATATTTATCTCTGGCTCTACGACTGCTCTCCTTATTCTCCTGGGTGTTTTGCCTTCTATACTTCTTATATTCTCTAGCACACTTGGATCTTCCCTCTCTACACCTTTAAGTAAACCAGGGCTCATCCTGGCCTTCTCGTTATTTCTGTTACCCTTGGGTACAAATCTCTCCTCAGCTTCCTTGCACATAGTTGTCACATATTTCATTATCTCATTTACTGACTTCCCTGCCAGTTCTCTGTCCCACTGAACCTCATGCAGGAAATTCTTCATGCCTGTGTAAGTTTATTCAGGTTAAAACAAATACAGTTACATAGATTATCATACATAGCAGCATATATGTAAAGGACCTAGGATAATCCAAAAAAATCAGAGTGACTTATTTCCATTGGGGTCCTTTAGTGAAGTCCCCTTTCATGTAGTCTGGCTTTATTCGACCTGCCCTTCCTGCTTCCCTCTCCACTTGTAACTCTACTTTGTATTCGAAGCTCAGAACCACGTGGTCACTTACCCTGAAGCCGTCTTTCATATGTGATATCCTCAATGTCTTGCTGGTTCGTCGTCTCCTCTCTCTGGTAGTGTCCCTTACGTGTTGGTAAATGAGGTTTTCCAGTATCATCTCCATCATCTTAGTCCTCTAAGTTTCTGTTTTCCCATGTGACTCCAGATTCACACAGTCAATTTCTTTGAGACTGAAGTCATTAACAATGAATTGCTGTCCTGCTGTCATGAGCCCTTCCTGCCACTTCAGCCAGTTTGTTAATCATCGATCTGTTACTCCCATCATATTCTTGCCTTGGCCTCCTTCTGTTCTGTGGTGGGTTATTCACTGCATTTTCCACCTTAAGACATCCAGACTGAAGTGTTCCAGTTATGTAGTCTCTTGCTCCTCCTCTGTCTTCTCTCTCCACCTTGTCAAAATCTATTGGTTTTTGATGAGCAGTGCTACTCCTCCACTCTCTGTCTTTCCTCGAGATCTGATATCCTGTTGGAAAGATGACACCTGTTTTCATTCCTGTGCCCTTTTTTTTAGTGAGTGCTATCATGTTTGGTGATGCCTCTATGATTCTCTCATGCCACTCCTCCCACTTATTCGTTATTTCATCAACATTGGTGTACTATACCTTCAGTTTCCTCTCCAACACTGTTGGAGGTCTGGGGGATCTGTTGGGGTGGGGGACCTGGCAGTATGCTCTGGGATTCTACAACATTGTGTGAGGTTGGGGCTGTAAGTGTGGATTGTGGTTTGTGTTGGGATAGTGTGTTTGAGTTCGGGGTTCTGAGGGTCGTTCTGGTGTTTACTTGCACTTGTTGCTCTGCTATGCCTGCTCCTAACAGCTCTTTCCCTACATTCCTCAGCCTTGCTTGGTGGACTGATAGGGATTCAGCACAAGTCTTGTTTCCTTCCTTTCCATTGGGCTCCTCATTTATTTGAGGTGTACCTGCTTCAGGTGTCATGTCTCTTCTGGGCAGTAGCCTTGTAACTTGCTTCAGCATATTTATCTCATATTCTAAGGCCTGTATCCTGGCTTCTATGGCTTCAGCTTGTGACTCCCATTTCTTCTTCTCTGGTTCCATCCTCTTTTCCATTTTCTCAGAATGCTATGGAAGCTGTGTGTACTCACCTAATTGTACTCACCTAATTGTGGTTGCAGGGGACGAGACTCAGCGCCTGGCCCGTCTTTTCACTGATCACTACTAGGTACTCTCTCTCTCTCTCTCTGCTTTCTAAGCTTTGTCATACCTCATCTTAAAGCTATGTACGGTTCCTGCCTCCACTACGTCACTTGCTAGGCTATTCCACTTCCTGACGACTCTGTGACTGAAGAAGTGTGTGTGTGTGTGTGTGAGTGTGTGTGTGTGTGTGTGTACTCACCTAGTTGTACTCACCCAGTTGAGGTTGCGGGGGTCGAGTCTGAGCTCCTGGCCCCGCCTCTTCACTGATCGCTACTAGGTCACTCTCCCTGAACCATGAGCTTTATCATACCTCTGCTTAAAGCTATATATGGATCCTGCTTCCACTACATCGCTTCCCAAACTATTCCACTTACTGACTATCTCTCCTGTCCTCCAGTGTCGTCAGGTTGATTTCCCTTAACCTCTCCTCGTAGGACATACCTCTTAGCTCTGGGACTAGTCTTGTTGCAAACCTTTGCACTTTCTCTAGTTTCTTTACGTGCTTGGCTAGGTGTGGGTTCCAAACTGGTGCCGCATACTCCAATATGGGCCTAACGTACACGGTGTACAGGGTCCTGAACGATTCCTTATTAAGATGTCGGAATGCTGTTCTGAGGTTTGCTAGGCGCCCATATGCTGCAGCAGTTATTTGGTTGATGTGCTCTTCAGGAGATGTGCCTGGAGTTATACTCACCCCAAGATCTTTTTCCTTGAGTGAGGTTTGTAGTCTCTGGCCCCCTAGACTGTACTCCGTCTGCGGTCTTCTTTGCCCTTCCCCAACATTCATGACTTTGCACTTGGTGGGATTGAACTCCAGGAGTCAATTGCTGGACCAGGTCTGAAGCCTGTCCAGATCCCTTTGTAGTTCTGCCTGGTCTTCGATCGAGTGAATTCTTCTCATCAACTTCACGTCATTTGCAAACAGGGACACCTCAGACTCATTTCCTTCCGTCAAGTAGTTCACAAATACCAGAAACAGCACTGGTTCTAGGACTGACCCCTGTGGGACCCCGCTGGTCACAGGTGCCCACTCTGACACCTCGCCACGTACCATGAATCGCTGCTGTCTTCCTGACAAGTATTCCCTGATCCATTGTAGTGCCTTCCCTGTTATCCCTGCTTGGTCCTCCAGTTTTCGCACCAATCTCTTGTGTGGAACTGTGTCAAACGCCTTCTTGCAGTCCAAGAATATGCAATCCACCCACCCCTCTCTCTCTTGTCTTACTGCTGTCATCATGTCATAGAACTCCAGTAGGTTTGTGACACAGGATTTCCCGTCCCTGAAACCATGTTGGCTGCTGTTGATGACATCATTCCTTTCTAGGTGTTCCACCACTCTTCTCCTGATAATCTTCTCCATGATTTTGCATACTATACATGTCAGTGACACTGGTGTGTAGTTTAATGCTTCATGTCTGTCTCCTTTTTTAAAGACTGGGACTACATTTGCTGTCTTCCATGTCTCAGGCAATCTCCCTGTTTCGATAGATGTATTGAATATTGTTGTTAGGGGTACACATAGCGCCTCTGCTCCCTCTCTCAATACCCATGGGGAGATGTTATCTGGCCCCATTGCCTTTGAGGTATCTAGCTCATTCAGAAGCCTCTTCACTTCTTCCTCGGTTGTGTGCACTGTGTCCAGCACATGATGGTGTGCCCCACCTCTCCGTCTTTCTGGAGCCCCTTCTGTCTCCTCTGTGATCACTTCTTTGAATCTCTTGTTGAGTTCATCACATACTTCACGGTCATTTCTTGCTGTCTCTCCTTCTTCCTTCCTTAGCCTGATTACCTGGTCTTTGACTGTTGTTTTCCTCCTGATGTGGCTGTACAATAGTTTCGGGTCAGATTTGGCTTTCGATGCTATGTCATTTTCATATTGTCTTTGGGCCTCCTTTCTTATCTGTGCATATTCGTTTCTGGCTCTACGACTGCTCTCCTAATTCTCCTGGGTCCTTTCCCTTCTATATTTCTTCGATTCCCTAGCACACATGGTTTTTGCCTCCCTGCACCTTTGGGTAAACCATGGGCTCATTCTGGCTTTTTCATTATTCCTGTTACCCTTGGGTACAAACCTCTCCTCAGCCTCCTTGCATTTTGTTGCTACATATTCCATCATCTCATTAACTGCCTTCCCTGCCAGTTCTCTGTCCCACTGAACCCCGTTTAGGAAGTTCCTCATTCCTGTGTAGTCCCCTTTCTTGTAGTTTGGCTTCATTCGCTCTGGCCTTCCTGCTTCTCCCTCCACTTGTAGCTCTACTGTGTATTCGAAGCTTAAAACCACATGGTGACTGGCCCCAAGGGGTCTTTCATATGTGATGTCCTCGATATCTGCACTACTCAAGGTGAATACTAAGTCCAGCCTTGCTGGTTCATCCTCTCCTCTCTCTCTCTTGTAGTGTCCCTTACGTGTTGGTACATAAAGTTTTCCAGTACCACCTCCATCATCTTAGCCCTCCATGTATCTTGGCCCCCATGTGGGTCCAAGTTCTCCCAATCGATCTCCTTGTGGTTAAAGTCACCCATGATCAGGAGCTTTGCCCTGCATGCATGAGCTCTTCTGGCCATTGTAGCCAGTGTGTCAACCATCGCTCTATTGCTCTCGTCGTACTCTTGCCTTGGCCTCCTGCTGTTCTCTGGTGGGTTATACATCGCTGCTATTACCACATTGGGACCTCCAGAGTGAAGCGTTCCCGCTATGTAATCACTTTCTTCTCCGCTGTATCCTCTCTCCAGCTCATCAAAATTCCAGCGATTTTTGATCAGCAATGCCACTCCTCCACCCACCCTGTTCCCTCTGTCTTTCCTCAGGATTTGGTATTCCATTGGAAAGATGGCACCTGTTATCATACCTGTAAGTTTGGTTTCTGTGAGAACTATGATGTCCGGTGATGCCTCTTTGACTCTTTCATGCCACTCCTCCCACTTATTTGTTATTCCATCAGCGTTTGTGTACCATACCTTCAGTTTCCTTTCCAACACTGTGGTTTGGGAGGCCTGTGAGGGTGGGAGACCTGGTGGCATACTGTGGGATTCTATAGCTCGGTGTTGGGTGGAGGCTGTGGGTATGGATTGTAGTGTGTGTTGGGATGGTGTGATAGGTTGTATGGTTCTGAGAATAGTTGTGTGTGTGCTTGCCCTTGCTGTTCTGTTCTGCTCTGACTGACCTCTGCTGGTTCCATCCTTGTTTCCTTTCCTAGCTCCTTTCGCTTTTTTGTCCTCTCCCTCAGCTGCTGTCGGTTCTGATTGTGTTCTGTCTCTGTCTAGGAACACCCTCTTGTACTCTTCCGAGTATTTCAACCGTGGTTTCTCTTGGAGGATCCTGTTCCGCACTGTTTCCGTCCTGAGAATCAGCTTGATTGGTCGGTTTCTCCCCTTCGAGTACCCCCCTATTTTCTGAAAATTTACAATCTCGTCCATCTCTTCACCTATTTCCGTGATGATTTTCTCAATCTCCTTTCTTTCTTCCTGCTGCCTTTCAGTGTGTGTCCTCTCCTCTCTCTCCTGAAGCCCATGGATAAACACTGATTTTGCCCTTTCCTCATCCCATTGCCTCACCCTCTGTGACTCTGGATCCTGCCTGTATGTGGTCAGTTTCTCCCTTGATTTTTCCAGTGGCTCTTGATAGCATGGTAGTGCCTCAGCATTCGACCTATCACTCTCTCCATCTGCACCCAGCTGTTCTTCCCTTTCACTCCTTGGCAGGCTGATATGACCTTAGCATAATTCATAATTCCTTCCTTCCTGTTCGGTGTGTGTGTGTGTGTGTGTGTGTGTGTGTGTGTGTGTGTGTGTGTGTGTGTGTGTGTGTGTGTGTGTGTGTGTGTGTGTGTGTGTGTGTGTGTGTGTACTCACCTAATTGTGGTTGCAGGAGCCATAGCTCCCACCTCTTCATTGGTCACTACTAGGTCCAGTGTCTCCCTGCTCCATGAGCTTTGTCATACCTCTTCCTGAAGCTATGTATTGATCCTACCTCCATTACATCACTATCCAGATTGTTCCACTTCCTGACAACTTTATGACTAAAGAAATACTTCCTAACATCCCTTTGACTCATCTGAGTTTTCGACTACCAGTTGTGCCCCCTTGGTGCAGTGTCACATCTGTAAAACATCCAGTCCCAACCCACCATGTCAGTTCCCCTTAACCTCTCCTCATAGGACAAACTCCCTCAGCTCTGGAAACTAGTTGTTTTGCAAACGTGGTGGACCAGGTGAAGGTTCCATATTGGTGCTGCATACTCCACTATGGGCCTGACATACAAGGTGTACAGAGTCGTGAATGACTCCTTACTTAGATGTCAAAATGCCATTCTTAGGTTTGTCAGGCACCCATATGCTGAAGCAGTTAATTGGTTGATGTGTGCCTCAAAAGATGTAGTTTGTATGATTCTCACCCCATGATCCTTTTCGATGAGTGAGTTTTGCAGCCTCTGACCTCTTAGGCTGCACTCCTTCTGTGGTCTCCTTTGTTCTTCCCCAAGCTTCATAACTTTGCATTTGCTGGGGTTAAACTCCAGGAGTCATTTGTCGGAGTAGGCTAACAGACAGTCCATTTCCCCTTTTAGACTTACCTGATCCGTGTTCACTTGTATTCTCCTCATTAGTTTCACATCGTCTCAAAACAGGAACACATCTGACAATATCTCTTCCATCATGTCATTCACTTATACTTGAAACAGCACAGGACCTAGGACTGGTCCTGGTAGAACCCCACTCGACACTTGCAACCATTCTGACACCTCGTCTCGTTCCGGTTGTTTCCTTCCTGTCAGGTATTCCCTAGTCAACTGCATTACTTTCCCTCCTATTCCTGCCTGCTCCTCTAACTTTTCAATCTGTCTCTTGTGTGGCACTGTGTCGAAAGCCTTCTTATAATACACAAAGATGCAGTCTACCCATCTCTCTTTCTCTCTCTCTCCTGTCTTACGTCTGCTACCTTATCATAGAACTCAAGTTTGTGACGCAGGATTTCCCTTCCCTGAAGTCGTGCTGGGTGTCATGTATGAGACTATCCCTTTCTAGGTACTCCATCATTCTTTTCCTGATAATCTTCTCCATAACTACATACAATACATTTCAGCGACACTGGTCTGTAAGTTAGTGCAGCCTGTCTGACTCCTTTCTTAAAGATCAGGACTACATTTGAGATCTTCCGTACCTCAGGCAGTTGAACTGTTTCGATAGATTTGTTGAAGATTGCTGTTAGAGCATCTGCTTCATCTCTCAGGATTCAAGGAGAGATATTATGCTGGCCCACCGCCTTCACGTTACCCAAGCAGTTTCTAAACCTCTTCCTCGGTTGTGTGCAGTGTATCCAGCACATGGTGGTGTACCCTACCATCTCGGTTTGTTGGAAGTCTCTCTCTCTCCACTGTAAATACCTCTCTGAATATTGAGCTGAGATCTTCACATACTTCCTGGTCGTTCCCTGTGAGCTCCCCACCTTCCTTCCTCACCCTCATTACCTAAACCTTGACTGTTGTTTTCCTCCTGATGTGGCTGTATAACAACTTTGGGTCAGATTTGGCTTTTGATGCTATGCCATTCTCGTATTGATGCTGGGCTTCTCTCCTTATCCATGCATGTTTATTTCTGGCTCTGCAGCTCAACTCCCTGTTTTCCTGGCAGGTTCGTTGCCTTCTATACTTTTTCCTGACTCTAACGCACTAGGCTTTTTCCTCTCCACACCTCCTAGTAAACCATTGGTTCACTCTGGTGCTCCCATTATTTCTATTGCCCCTTTTAACAAACTTCTCCACTGCCTCCCTGCAATTTAAGGTCACATATTCCATCGTTTCCTTTACTAATTTTCCTTCTAGCTCGCTTACTCACTGCACCTTATGTAGGGATTGCTGCATACTTGTGTAGTCCCTTTTGTTAATTCTACTATGTATTCGAAACATGGTTGAAATTCCACGTGATCAGTAGATCTGCCTTCCTCAGGTGGGCCCTTCTAGCAATCTCGGCTAGTGTGACCATCATCACTTTGTTGCTTTCATTGCATTCCTGTCTTGGACCCCTGCTGTTCGGTGGCGGGTTGTTCATCACTGCTATCATTTTTATGCCCCCAGCATGAAGTGTTCCTACAATGTAGTCATCCACTACCCCTCTGACTAGTCCTCCCACCCCCTCATAAGTTTATTGGTTTTTGATGAGCAGTGCAACTTCTCATATCCCTCTGCTCCCCCTGTCTTTCCTCAGGACCTGATAACCAGATGGGAAGATCATGGCTCATATCAGTTCTGTGAGCTTTGTCTCTGTGATTGCTATGATGTCCGGGGATACCTCAGTGATTC
>NW_027201531.1:0-9686 GCF_038502225.1 Cherax quadricarinatus
TGAAGTTCAGATTAAGCTCCTATAGATTCGTTCATTACTTATTAACGTAGCCGAGTGGTCAGGCACTAGTAATACTGTCACTCCTGTCTGGACTCCAGCCACAATATCGTGCACGCAGGATAGTGCTGAGACTACTATCCTTGCGATGGCGACTTGTTCAAGTACTCGTTCCTTCCCAGGGGACACAACTCGCATCACATCTTTGTCCACCAAATGCACCATTCACGCCCACACAATCCTCAAGAAGCCAGCTTCGTTAGATCCCCTTAAAACCGTAACGCCCATAAGTCCTCGACTCTAAAGCTATGATATCCCTCCGAAAAATTGACATACCATCTGTCCCCTGTGATTTCCTTATTCCTCCTTTGTGTTCCATAAAATATCGCTGCCAGGGCCCTAATGCGCTCCCTCACCAGTGCTCTACATAATACCCACGAAGTATACACAAAGCCGGTGACCAGATAGCTCATCGCATTCTGCACTGGCACTCCCTCCCCCAAGTCTAAGCTTAATGCCCGTAAAACACTAATTCCACCGCCACCCACCATACATAGAACCCTGCTAAACCACTCTCTCACTGGTTCCAACCTTGCACAAAAATATACCGCATGATACACAGTGTCAATATCCCCACACACACACAACACTCCCTTCCCTCCTGCACACTATTATTTCCTAACACCTCCCCCGACAGCAATATATTGTGGAGAAATTTAAACATTACCTCCAGCACCACAGCCTTCAATTGCAACCTTTTCAGGTGCCCCCATATATCGCCCCATGCATACATAGGATACAAACCTTCAACCCTAGCAACCACCTCCCCACCACCCACCCAAGCCAGTTTACCTACCTTGACCCCACGTGGTTCCCTAGCAAAACACAATAACCTCAACATTCCCTCACATACCTGCACATCCCTACCCTGCACCCAACGTCCCAAATCCCTCCTCACCTATGCCAAACCTGTACCTGCGATCCTACCCTCCCTCAAATAACTGTGTTTAACGTACATACCCAACAACCTGTAATGCAGTTCCATTAACCCCAGCCCTCCCTGGCATACCGGGAGACACACAACATCTCTCGACAACCAGTCACACCCCGAACCCCAAATATATCAGAACATGTGCTTCAACAGCCGCTTCTCATCACATGTTTCCAATGGATATATACCCGCCACATGCCACGGCTTACTGTACAATACGACATTCACCACAATCACCCGCTGGTGTATCGTCAAACCCCCAGTACACAATCCCGCCAATCGACCCAAAACCCTATCCACTGCTTCTTTCAAATTCACCTCCCGCGCCTCTTGAAGCTTTCCCATGTGAACATCCCAACACAGCTTGAGACGATTTACCAGGGGCCAACCTTCACCCTGCCCGAAAGCCCATCCCACACCATCCCCCACCTTGAAAAGCATCGATTTATCTCTATTATGCGTCATCCCCGTTGCCATGCCAAAATTCTCCACCAACTCACTAACCCTACGTAAATCCTCAGAACTTCTAATTAGAACCGTCGTGTCATCAACGTAACCTATGATACCCGGTTCCACAGACACCCCATCCCTCTCCATCCCTTCCCTTACAGGTCTTGGAGCAATGCAAAGAGAAGCTGCAACACAGGGCATCCCTGCCGCAAGCTCCTTTCCATCCTATCAGGTTGACCTAGTCTACCATTCACTTGCACCCTAACCGTTGCCTGAGCATGCAACACTTTAGCCCAACTATTTCCCTCCCGAACCCTTGCCATTGCATAAACTTCCACGGCGCCTCACGCTCCACACAGTCATACGCCCCATGCCAATCTAACACTAAAACCCGACCTTTATTGTCCCCTCCACTTTCATCTATAAATCGACGTATAATCCCCAGCCCCACACACATCGACCGCCCAGGCACCCCATATTGACCTTCATCCAAAACTCTGTCAAGCACTCCTTTCAAACTATTTCCTAATACTTTAGCAAAGATCTTGTAATCACCACACATTAAGGTGATCGAACGATAATCATGCACACATTCAAGACTTCTTCTTAGGGACCATGACCACCACACCCGTTCTCTGTTCTCCCAACTTACCCATGGATTTCATGGCATTAAATAAAGCCACTAAAAAGCCACGCAAACACTCCCAGTTTTCCCTATAAAAATCACAAGGGATACTGTCGATGCCAGGCGATTTGTAGATAAATGGTTCAGAGAACCGATAAGTTGATAAATTAGACACATGTGCAACTCTTGGGTATCATTATTGAGGAAACGTTTCGCCACACAATGGCTTCATCAGTCCATACAAAGGGAAATCGTGAAAAACAGGAGGAGAATGAGGTAATCAGTCCCTCAACCTTGAGTCGATGTGGTCAGTCCATCAATCTTGAAAAGAATACAGCATATGTGCGGAGAAGTAGCTTAGATACCGTAGGCATATAAGCCTACGGTATGAACTGATGAAGCCACTGTGTGGCGAAACGTTGCCTCAATAAAGATACCCAAGAGTTGCACATGTGTCTAATTTATCAACTTATCGGTTCTCTGAGCCATTCATCTACAAATCGCCTGGCATCGACAGTATCCCTTGTGATTTTTATAGGGAAAACTGGGAGTGTTTGCGTGGCTTTTTAGTGGCTTTATTTAATGCCATGAAATCCATGGGTAAGTTGGGAGAACAGAGAATGGGTGTGGTGGTCATGGTCCCTAAGAAGAAGTCTTTTGAATGTGTGCATGATTATCAACGTGTCGGTTCTGTGAACCATTCATCTACAATCCTGTCAGACACTGCAACTTCTTGGGATCTTAATACTTGGGAATTCTTCGCTTGCCTAACCCTTGGGTACGACCTACTTCCACATTGAACAAATGTGACACCACCTACGACTGCTGCACCTCTCCTGCCTATGGTACATAAGCTACTTCTCGGCACGTATGCTGTATTCTATTCAAGATTAATGGACTGACCACATCGACTCAAGGTTGTGGGACTGATTACCTCATTCTTCTCCTGTTCTTCACGATTCTCCTTTGTATGGACTGATGAAGCCACTGTGTGGCGAAACGTTTCCTCAATGAAGATACCCAAGAGCTGCACATGTGTCTAATTTATCACCAGGCGATTTACCCACTCTCATCCCCTCCACTGCCATCCTTATCTCCTCCTCACTTATAGGCCCACTCAATTTCAATCGTTCCCTATTCACTAGACTACAAGATACCCATTCACCCACATCGCCTATCGCCTCACAATTGACCCCCTACACTTTTACCATTCTTCTCATACCACGCATCCACATAACAACCCATACCCTCTGTTGACAAAAGCACCTGCCTCTGACGATATCCCCCCAAATGCTTCTGTACCCACAAACCCATCATTTCTGTAGCCCTGCAACGGTTACCCTGCTCTCGCAAGACGTACGCTGAAGGACAATCACCCTATAAAACCTCATCAAGGCCCTCCTCCACACTCGCCGCATCAAAATTACGATTATGAATATCCCTAATCCGTTGTTTCAAACCTTCAGTCTCACCCACCAGATATGCACCCCCCCCTCCCATATAGCATTTCTGTAGTTGACTCTCAAGGTAATTTAAAATCCGATATTACGCCGTTCTTCCTTTCCCCTCTTCTGATAAAAATCCCACCATCCAAGGACATCACACTCCCCCCATTCTGTAATAACCCAACATTCATCTTCCAGTAACCCTTGAAATGCTTTGGCAAACCCTTCCAATTTAAATCCATCAGAACCCCTCGATGATCAGAGTAACTTACATTCAATGCACACACACTGCCCACCCTCACCCCCGAGATATATAAATGCGATAAAGCCTCGCCGCATAATCACGCTTAATAAAAGTATGCATTACTCCACCCACCTCCCCTCCAACATCCACTACATTCACACCTCGCAACAGATCCCCTAAAACCCGGAAAAAAAAACCTCCCTCTAGGCTCCACATCCTTACGTCGTACAACACAGTTCCAATAACCCCATATAATCGTAATGCCTGGCAGCAATCTTAAATAATAGACAATGACGTCCCTAAAAAACCTATTTTTAACGCTCATGTCCCCTTCTGCCGGCCCATACACTTCAATGAAACCCACCCGAACCCCACCCCACAAACCATCCACCCGAACCACCCGCCCCTCCTTCCATACCTCACACCTGTGCAAAAGGAATGGGCTGGCTTCCTTAATAATGCCACACTACCCTTCAGCAATGTAGAACCCATATACACTTCATACCCAGTAATCAACAATTCACCCAAAAATTTATAATTATGTTCCTGCAGGAACATGAGATCTGGCACATATCTCCTCAAATGAACCTCCAATACTTAACATTTGCCCACTGCTTTCAACCCATCAACATTTAAAGTAAGGCACTTGAAGGTCATAATGGGAGCTTACCCTTAGGCACCCTACACTTAGAACCCAGGCCAGAATCCCCACCCTGCCCCCCACACTTGCCATTACCTTCCCCTTTCACACACTCAATATTCTTTAAGCCACCATTACCTCTAGGCATTACATCATGCCAAGCTTTCTTCCCTGTCCGTTGCCCAGGCATCAAAACATCCTCACTATCAGAAATAACAGCAGCCCTCTTGCGAGAGCAATGCTCCTCAATCATCTCCTCCTGGCTTCTTCTCTGTGGACCTCCACTGCCACACTCTGATTCAGCCCTGTACCACTCATTTCCTTCTCGTTGAGGCCTCCCACCCTTGCCTCCACACTCACGGTATCCAAACCAGTATTGTCGACATTAGACACCGAAACATCCAATAAGTCGTGAAGGCCTCCTGAATGAAAGCTTCCAGAACATGTTGAGCAATTGCAGGCTCCTCGCCACCCGTTGCCGACACCAAGCCTACGTCCTCACTAATTCCAGTGAGTGTCACAATCAGGCAACAACACCTCCCTCTTCATCTCCACACTCCACGCCTCCCGTGACGAAGGTTCACGTTGCGTCGCCGTTGCGTAAGTTAGCCGGTCCGTAGTATCATCAGGCTTCGCCTCAGCCTAAGGTCTCCCACGTCGCATTGGACAGCGCGCCACTATGTGGTCGTACGCCCCACACATGCGGCACGTACGCCTCTGGCCCGTGTACGTCACATACACCTGAGTCCGGAAGTCCTCCATTCCCACATATGACGGAATAGGATGCTTCAGGGACATTTTAAGGGAAAATGTCCCTTCAGGGAAGCCAACAAGCAGCCCATCTCGCCAACGTCCCAATGTCGCCATATGAATCGTCCCATATCTTCCGAACACATGCCGTAAATCACTCTCATCTGCCTGGAAAGATATGTTACGCACCTTTACCCAGGTGTAGAACCTTGACACATCGTGAAGACGGACACTGACGCCAGGGGTAACCGGCTTAACCATATCCTGGTACTTGGCCACAATGTTTTCATAAGTGCTGCTCAGCCGGAACTTAACGAAAATTCGTGCCGCACCATTCAATGAAACACCATAAAGGTCGTCATTAGCGATGCCGTAGGTGTTGCGTAATATCGCCGTCAGCAACATATTGCTATTCTGGGCATTGAGCACTCCCCTCACCAGCTCCACGCAAACAGTGTTGACACAACTGCGGCCACTCTCCGCCATGATGAAAGTGCTGTCACCTGCCACCAGGGGTCAATGTGCAGTTCCACGTACGTCTTCTCTACCCAAGGGTCGAGAGACGAATATGTGAATTATTATTATTATTCTTTGGAGGTGGTGAGAGGCATGTGCGTGGACGCCTCCAGCCGAAAATGCATGGAAGGTTGCTATTTAAGTGGGAGTTTGGTTCCATTTTAATTATGTGTAATATTCTTCTACGTCGCATCTGTTAAGATCATAAGAGAGAAGGAACACTGCAACAGGCCTACTGGCCCGTGCGTGGCAGGTCCATATCACCCCCCCCCCTCGGCTTAAACCAATGACCCACCTAGTCAGGTCACATCCACTTAAGGAAGGAGCACTGCATCGAACCTAGTAGCACAAGATAATCAGGTCCAACTCACACCCACCCACACCCTCTCATGTATTTATCTAGCCAATTTTTAAAACTGCACAACGTTTTAGCTTCCATGACGGTACTCTGGAGTTTGTTCCACTCATCCACAACTCTATTAACAAACTAGTGCTTTCCTATATCTTTCCTGAATCTGATTCTTTCCAACTTGAAATCATTGTTGCCATTTACATCCCCTTTATTTTTTCCAGGTTTCCATATATACACCTCAATCATATCCCCCCTAATTCTACGCCTTTCTAGAGAGTGCAGATTCAGGGCCCTCAGTCTATCCTCATAGGGAAGATTTCTGATACATGGGATCAACTTTGTCATCCTCTTCTGTACGTTTTCCAGTGCATTTATATCCATTCTGTAATACGGTGATCAGAACTGAGCAGCATAATCTAAATGAGGCCTAACCAAGGATGCATAGAGTTGAAGAACAACCTGAGGACTTCTATATTTATACTTCTTGATATAAAACCAAGGATTCTGTTAGCTTTATTGCGAACACTTATGCACTGTTGTCTTGGTTTCAGATTACTGCTAACCAGAACTCCTAAATCCTTTTTGCAATCAGTAGTATTAAGATCTACACTATTCAGTTTATAAGTGGCATGGTTATTGTCCTGTCCAACATTTAGCACTTTGCATTTTTCTATATTAAACTGCATCTTCCACTTCTCCGACCACTGCATCAGTCTGTTCAAATCATCCTGGAGTGCACTAATGTTTTCAATAGAATGAATTGGACGGCCTATTTTGTTGTCATCAGCAAATTTGCTTATATCGCTATTTATTCCCTCATCTATATCGTTTATGTAAATTGTGAACAACAAGGGGCCCAACACTGACTCTGTGGAACACCGCTTGTGACGTGCCCCCATTCTGATTTCTCCCCATTTATGCAAACTCTTTGCTGCCTATTTTTCAACCACGCCTCTACCCTGGAAAAAATTTCTCCTCCTATTCCGTGTGCCTTGAATTTCCTAAAAAGTCTCTGATGTGGAACTCTATCGAAATCCTTACTGAAGTCCATATACACAATATCATATTTATTACCATGATAATGTGTGCATATGCACACACATGCACTCCTAACTGTGGATACTCTAGCGAGGAGGAGGATATGTCGTTATGACGGACAACTTCTCCGAGTCGCTGACTCCATGGTACAGTAGCGCAGCCGCAATTCTCTCTGGGTCTTTTCGGGAGGGGATGTTAGTGCTAGTTATCTGTGGAGTGTCTCAGTGACTTGGCACTCAAGGAGATAGTGTGTTAGGGGGCACTGGAGAACGTGATGGCAGTGCTAGCACATCTCCTCCTCTGCCTTGTCAACCATCATCTTGGCTGTGAGAAAGCCCAAACGAAGCCGATGAATGGCATTGCAGTGCGCTTAGGACCAGTTTCTATTACATGGAGGGGATTCTTCCTGAGTAGCTGGTCGGTACCACTGTTGATCATGTCTTTACAATGGGACGACAGTTGGGGCACCTATGACTCATTGTTTGAGAATCTTAACCATCTTGTTCCGTCTATACAGTTGAAAATTGAATGGAAAACAATCAACTTCCATTCCTTGATGTTTTGATCATCAGAAACAACGATGAAGTTGAATTCTCATTTTATAGGAAGCCCACTCAATTTTTAGGAAGCCCACTTAATAGGAATCCCTTAATTTATAGAAAGCCACTGCCAACTATGTTCATTTCTTCAGCCAGCCTCTTAAAGTTAGATCAAGAAAGAGAAATCCTTAGAACACAATTCTTCAGATTAGGATACCCTGACTGGCTCATTAAGCAAGGAGAAAAGAAAGCAGACATCAGCTATCACAAAACCTCCATTTAAAACTTATTTCCCTATCATCGCCTCTTTTACAACACTAGTTGCGTGGACACATTTCCGCTTTTACCCAAGTACTGTTTACTACGACGGAGAGTATCACATATTACTCTGTTGTGACTAAGTTATCACAGCTTCAGTGTGGCCATCTGTACAGTCTAGCCAAGATATTAGCATTATCAACAGCCTCAACTCAATCATTGCACCACAAGAGACGAGTCATCGTCCCCCAGCATGAAGATAAATAGCATCTACCATCGTACTATCATAGAAGAAATAATACTTGCATGAGTATATATGATAAATCCAGACATAAGCAGCCAGTTGGAAAACCATGTGTATCTGAGAACCAAAAGCTCAAAACCTGCTAACTCAATTAGGAAATTATAACTTGGTCATTACAACTAGGTGATCGTAATGACCTTCATTCTCCAAAGATATTATTCCCCAGTCAAACACACCCCACCAAGAAAAACAAATACTCGAAAGCAGTAAAATAATTCATAGAAGCACTCATGTCTCCCTTTATTGGCTGATATCTGCCACTCGGCTGATAGATTACATCAACAACGACTGCAGTTCAATGTATACATGTCGAAATGCGAATTTATGGTTTATTTTTCATTTGCCGTCGTGCTGTTACTTCCGTAATGTGTATCAATCACACTGGCACTCGATTATTACCACAGATTCAATGTGTTTCTAAAACTCACTTTGTCACCACCACAGATCCAGTGGGTGTGTGTCCGTTTTAACCCTTTTGTTGCCCCCACAGATTCAGTGTTTCTTTTAACCTCTTTGTCGACACCACAGACCCAGTGTGTGTCCGTTTTAATCCCTTTGTCTTCTCCATAAAACTAGTGTGTGTTAGTTTTTATCATTCTCTCTCCACTAAAGATCCATTGTTTGTCCGAAAAGGGTGCTTCGCTAACCATTTTACACAGCAATGTTGAGATGCTGCCGCTGACACCAGTGATTAAGAAGGCAGGCTGCACAGAAGCCTGGCCTCAAACTAGACCTCTATGGTAGAATAAGATGGTAGAGAAAGATAGTGTATGTGTGTGTACTCATTTATTTGTGGTTACAGGGGACAGTTCATAGCTCCTGGCCCCGTCTCTTCGCTGGTCGCTACTAGGTTCACTCTCTCCCTGCTTCATGAACTTTATCGTATCTTCACTACATCACTCTCCAGATTGTTCTACTTCTTGACAATTTTATGACTTAAGAAATACTTCCTAACTTCTCTGTCACTCATCTTAGTTTTCAACTTCCAGTTGTAACCTCTTGTTGCTGTGTCCCATCTCTGAAACGTCCTGTCCCTATCCACTGTGTCAATTCCTCTCCGTATTTTATGTCGTTTTCATGTCCTCTCTATTTCTCCTGTCTTCCAGTGTCGTCAAATTTATTTCTCTTAACCTCTCATCGTAGGACATACTCCTTAGCTCCGGGACTAGGACTGTTGCAACCTTTGCACTTTCTCTCACTTCTTGACGTGCTTGACCAGGTGTGTGTTTTATACCGGTGCTGCATCTTCCAATATGGGCTTGACGTGTACGGTGTACAATGTCTTGAATGACTCCTTACCTAGGTGTCGAAACACTAATCTTAGGTTTGCCAGGCACCCATATGATGAAGCAGTTATTTGGTTGATGTGCACCTCAGCAAATGTGCTCGGTATTGTACTCACCCGAAGATCCTTTTACTTGAGTGAAGTCTGCAGCCTTTGGTTCCCTAGCCTGTACTCTGTCTGTGGTCTTCTTTGACCTTTCCTAATCTTTAGGACTTTGAACTTGGTGGGGTTAAACACCAGGAGTCAGTTGTT
>NW_027201532.1:0-9682 GCF_038502225.1 Cherax quadricarinatus
CTTATATTAAATCATTGGTTGATTATGCCGCACCACTAGCTCTCGTGTAAGACTGGAAGCTTGGAGGGCTGGAAAAATTGCAGAAAGAAGCAAGGAGGATTATCATAGGATGCCCTCGTACTGTCAAAATTCTACTTATTCCAAACGGAGATCGTGTCACCGAAAGAAATGTCCTCATTGAGGTCAATATGCTCAGGCAAGCCCATTCAAACCCTTGCACAGAAGTCCTCCAAACTTTCCTCAGCACTGGTGAACACTCGTCCAGATGGATCATAAAAACTGGAACTGATCTCTGCATGAACCAGATACATGATCTATATCAAGTAAGGCAACAGCGGCACTTCCCCGCTCCATGGGATATTAACCGATTCCAGACCACTATCCTTTCCCCCCACCACTCACCCCCTCCCACCCTTAAAAAAAAAAAAAAAACTTCTAAAATCACAACCAAAGCTTCGTCTTGGAGCCAAACAGGATGCCTTAAGCTGTATTGATAACTTAGTCACACAGCACACACTCTCACAAATTATTTACATTGATGGTTCTGTTCACCAATCCACTGGTGCAGCTGGTAGTGCTGCTGTTGTCATACAGAGTGATGGCTCTCATAAAGAAATTGGAGCACGCATCAATAACTGGGCCTCTACTCTTCAAACAGGACTGTTTGCCATACTCCTTGTACTCAAATGTGTCCATGTATCTTAGATTGACACTTTAACTGTAACTGATTATCTGTCATCCATAAATGCTCTCATTAAGTATAAATTGTGGCATGCTTGTGTCAAAAGCCTGACACAGATATGGTAGGACTGTGGACAGTGGAGTCAGGGTACACTTTCTGTGGTTTCCATCTCACATTGATCTTCAGATGCATGATAGATCTGATGAATTGGCAAAGTAATATGCCTTCAAACAGGGAGTAGATTACAATCTTGGGTTGTAAGCAGTTTGAGAATAACAATAATATGAAAAGAACTTCAATTGAACTTCACTGACTTAAGTCTGAGGGAGAGTGGCAATGGTCAGTCCATCTATCATCATTCTATCATGCAGGAGCCACATGTCTATGGTGCATCTAACAAATAAGCAGACTTTTGGATGTTACTACCGCTCGGGTCTGCTGGGTTATTAGTATCTTTGGCAGGTTAAATCACCACCACCAGATGCATACCAAACGAAATGTAAACTTTGCCAGATGGACTATTGTCACACCCTGCGTCATTATGTACTGGAGTGCGATAAAATTAATGAATTTAGAGACAACTCAATCAGAAATGTTCAAGAAATGGCAAAGTATTTTACCCACAGTGGTATATTACAGACTATTCTGAAGAAATTCCCTGACTTTGCTAGCTGTAAATAAATCATTACAACGTGAGTGTGTGCGCGTATACTCGTCTAATTGTACTCACCTAATTGTGGAAGTAGGGGTCGAGACTCAGCTCCTGGCCCCGCCTCTTCATTGTGTGTGTGTGCACGTACTCGTCTAATTGTACTCATCTAATTGTGGTTGCAGGGGTCGTGACTCAGCTCTTGGCCCCGCCTCTTCATTGTGTGTGTGTGCACGTACTTGCCTAATTGTACTCATCTAATTGTGGTTGCAGGGGTCGTGACTCAGCTCCTGGCCCCGCCTCTTCTTTGAGTGCTTCTAGGTCCTCTCTCTCTCTCTCTCTGCTCCATGAGCTTTATCATACCTCATCTTAAAGCTATGTATGGTTCCTGCGTCCACTACATCACTTGCTAGGCTATTCCACTTCCTGACTACTCTATGACTGAAGAAATACCTCCTAACATCCCTTTGACTCATCTGGGTCTTCAACTTGTTTCTGTGTCCCCACTTTGGAACATCCTCTCTCTGTCCACCTTGTCTACTCCATGCAGTATTTTGTATGCAGTTATCATGTCTCCCCTAACCCTCCTGGCCTCCAGTGTCGTCAGTCCAATTTCCCTTAACCTTTCTTCATAGGACATTCCCTTTAGCTTTGGAACTAATCTTGTCGCAAACCTTTGCACTTTCTCTAATTTCTTAACTGTTCATTTAATATCACATACCTACAAGTTCCTCCCAAGAAGCTCATTGCTAGTAATCCCTTCCTTAAATCTCTTGTTAGAGCAACTGCTCAAGAAGAAATTTCTCACCTAGCTGGTAGTAACAAGTTATCACAAGTTATATACACTGATGGATCTAAACAGGAGTCTTCTGGCAGGGCTGCATCTGCTCTTGTTGCCACCTCCCTAGTTAAGAACGATAATAAATTTGTTGAGTTAGGCATAAGAATTAACAACTGGGCGTCTACACTGCAAACTGAATTGTTTGCAATCCTAATGGCGCTAAAGCTAACCTATGACACTGAGCTTGACTCTATCATCATTACTGATTCTATGTCATCATTGAAGGCTCTTGGCTCATATAATGACTCCAACAACATGCTCATTGGGGAAGCCAGGTATAGATACTCAAAAATTAGGGAAAAAGGAATTAATGTACAATTGCTATGGATCCCATCACACATTGGATTACTCCTTCATGATAAAGTTGATATGTTAGCCAAGAAGAGTATCGAGAAGGAGAATGTAGAATATAACTTTGGTATAACTGTGTCTAGCATCAGGAATAATATTAGGAGAGAAGTAAATAATGAAAATGATTGTTATAGGAATGCAGTTAGAAGCCTGAGTAGATCTATAACCCACTATGATAACATGAACGTAGATAAGTATGTTTATGGAGCAACTTGCAATGTGAACAGACTGACTGATGTTGTAGTGGCCAGGCTTAGGCTTGGTTATAAGTACTTCTGGCAGTTTGGGAGACACACAGATGATGATCAAACTAAATGTAAATTATGTGATCAGGCATATGGTCATTCTCTTGAACACTATGTGCTTAATTGTCCACTTATTGAGGAATACAGAGACAGACAGTATAATAACCTATGTGACATGTCAAGATATCTTATTAATGAAAATAAGATACCAGATATACTAAGCAAATTTCCTAAATTTGCTTGTAACAGATAAGTGAACTATAGATATGTAGATATAAATCCATATGTATTCCTGTTAACCCTTTGGGGCCTAGTTCCTAGGCCTTTTGTGTATCCATATGCTCTCGCGCTACCGTCCACAGGATGGATATGGGGTGCACAATAAACTAGCCACTTCGGTGGCAAAATCTAAAAAATCTAATCTTCAAAACTACCATTAGAAAACATCTTATCTCCCTGATACACCCCGTCAACTAACCACACGAATACCACCTGGTGGTTCACACTTACACTCACTCACTCATTTGATCATAAACAGAAATATTAATCTCAATCTTAAAATAATGAATCCTGTGATACTCCAATACTGAAACTATGTACTGTGCCAAAACAAAAGCATTCACATTGCTAAACTCACAAACTAGTATTTAGTCACTTAGCCATAATACCAACTTACCTTATAATTTGTAATATTTTACAATTAAGAATAAAACTAAGTCTGCCCGAAATGCCTAGCCATGCTAAGCGTTCTAGTGGTACACTCTGTAACCACAATTTTACTACATGTAAACCACACAATAACCAAATTTCTGTAAACTCAGCATTGTAATCCTTATAGAGAATAAACTTTGAATTGAATTGAATTGAATTAAACAGAACACAGAGAGTAGTCGTCAACAGAGTAAAGTCCGAGGCAGCTACGGTGAAAAGCTCTGTTCCACAAGGCACAGTACTCGCTCCCATCTTGTTCCTCATCCTCATATCCGACATAGACAAGGATGTCAGCCACAGCACCGTGTCTTCCTTTGCAGATGACACCCGAATCTGCATGACAGTGTCTTCCATTGCAGACACTGCAAGGCTCCAGGCGGACATCAACCGAATCTTTCAGTGGGCTGCAGAAAACAATATGAAGTTCAACGATGAGAAATTTCAATTACTCAGATATGGTAAACACGAGGAAATTAAATCTTCATCAGAGTACAAAACAAATTCTGGCCACAAAATAGAGCGAAACACCAACGTCAAAGACCTGGGAGTGATCATGTCGGAGGATCTCACCTTCAAGGACCATAACATTGTATCAATCGCATCTGCTAGAAAAATGACAGGATGGATAATGAGAACCTTCAAAACTAGGGAGGCCAAGCCCATGATGACACTCTTCAGGTCACTTGTTCTATCTAGGCTGGAATATTGCTGCACACTAACAGCACCTTTCAAGGCAGGTGAAATTGCTGACCTAGAAAATGTACAGAGAACCTTCACGGCGCGCATAACGGAGATAAAACACCTCAATTACTGGGAGCGCTTGAGGTTCCTGAACCTGTATTCCCTGGAACGCAGGCGGGAGAGATACATGATTATATACACCTGGAAAATCCTAGAGGGACTAGTACCGAACTTGCACACGAAAATCACTCACTACGAAAGCAAAAGACTTGGCAGACGATGCAACATCCCCCCAATGAAAAGCAGGGGTGTCACTAGCACGTTAAGAGACCATACAATAAGTGTCAGGGGCCCGAGACTGTTCAACTGCCTCCCAGCATACATAAGGGGGATTACCAACAGACCCCTGGCAGTCTTCAAGCTGGCACTGGACAAGCACCTAAAGTCGGTTCCTGACCAGCCGGGCTGTGGCTCGTACGTTGGTTTGCGTGCAGCCAGCAGCAACAGCCTGGTTGATCAGGCTCTGATCCACCAGGAGGCCTGGTCACAGACCGGGCCGCGGGGGCGTTGACCCCCGGAACTCTCTCCAGGTAAACTCCAGGTACACAGCCGGTGAGGTACAGGCAACGGTACACACACACAGACAGTATGAGATGTTACAGCAGGTGAGGTACAGGCAAAAGCACACACACTGACAGTATGAGATGTTACAGTAGGTGAGGTACAGGCAACAGCACACACACTGACAGTATGAGATGTTACAGCAGGTGAGGTACAGGCAACAGTACACCCACAGTATGAGATGTTACAGCAGGTGAGGTACAGGCAACAGTACACCCACAGTATGAGATGTTACAGCAGGTGAGGTACAGGCAACAGTACACCCACAGACAGTATGAGATGTTGCAGCAGGTGAGGTACAGGCAACAGTGCACACACACACAGTATGAGATGTTACAGCAGGTGAGGTACAGGCAACAGTACACCCACAGACAGTATGAGATGTTACAGCAGGTGAGGTACAGGCAACAGTACACCCACTGACAGTATGAGATGTTACAGCAGGTGAGGTACAGGCAACAGTACACCCACTGACAGTATGAGATGTTACAGCAGGTGAGGTACAGGCAACAGTACACCCACTGACAGTATGAGATGTTACAGCAGGTGAGGTACAGGCAACAGTACACCCACAGTATGAGATGTTACAGCAGGTGAGGTACAGGCAACAGTACACCCACAGTATGAGATGTTACAGCAGGTGAGGTACAGGCAACAGTACACTCACAGACAGTATGAGATGTTGCAGCAGGTGAGGTACAGGCAACAGTACACCCACAGACAGTATGAGATGTTACAGCAGGTGAGGTACAGGCAACAGTACACCCACTGACAGTATGAGATGTTACAGCAGGTGAGGTACAGGCAACAGTACACCCACTGACAGTATGAGATGTTACAGCAGGTGAGGTACAGGCAACAGTACACCCACTGACAGTATGAGATGTTACAGCAGGTGAGGTACAGGCAACAGTACACCCACTGACAGTATGAGATGTTACAGCAGGTGAGGTACAGGCAACAGTACACCCACAGTATGAGATGTTACAGCAGGTGAGGTACAGGCAACAGTACACCCACAGTATGAGATGTTACAGCAGGTGAGGTACAGGCAACAGTACACTCACAGACAGTATGAGATGTTGCAGCAGGTGAGGTACAGGCAACAGTACACCCACAGACAGTATGAGATGTTACAGCAGGTGAGGTACAGGCAACAGTACACCCACTGACAGTATGAGATGTTACAGCAGGTGAGGTACAGGCAACAGTACACCCACTGACAGTATGAGATGTTACAGCAGGTGAGGTACAGGCAACAGTACACCCACTGACAGTATGAGATGTTACAGCAGGTGAGGTACAGGCAACAGTACACCCACAGTATGAGATGTTACAGCAGGTGAGGTACAGGCAACAGTACACCCACAGTATGAGATGTTACAGCAGGTGAGGTACAGGCAACAGTACACTCACAGACAGTATGAGATGTTGCAGCAGGTGAGGTACAGGCAACAGTGCACACACACACAGTATGAGATGTTACAGCAGGTGAGGTACAGGCAACAGTACACCCACTGACAGTATGAGATGTTACAGCAGGTGAGGTACAGGCAACAGTACACCCACTGACAGTATGAGATGTTACAGCAGGTGAGGTACAGGCAACAGTACACCCACTGACAGTATGAGATGTTACAGCAGGTGAGGTACAGGCAACAGTACACCCACTGACAGTATGAGATGTTACAGCAGGTGAGGTACAGGCAACAGTACACCCACAGTATAAGATGTTACAGCAGGTGAGGTACAGGCAACAATACACACACTGACAGTATGAGATGTTACAGCAGGTGAGGTACAGGCAACAGTGTAAGTAAGTAAGTAAGTAAATTTATTCAGGTATACACAAATACAGTTACATAGAATTATCATACATAGCAGCATATGTGTAGAGAACCTAGGATAACCCAAAAAAGTCAGACAGAGTGACTTATTTCCATTGGGGTCCTTTACACACACACACAGTATGAGATGTTACAGCAGGTGAGGTACAAGCAACAGTACGCCCACAGACAGTATGAGATGTTACAGCAGGTAAGGTACAGGCAACAGTACACCCACTGACAGTATGAGATGTTACAGCAGGTGAGGTACAGGCAACAGTACACCCACTGACAGTATGAGATGTTACAGCAGGTGAGGTACAGGCAACAGTACACCCACAGTATGAGATGTTACAGCAGGTGAGGTACAGGCAACAGCACACACACACAGTATGAGATGTTACAGCAGGTGAGGTACAGGCAACAGTACACCCACAGTATGAGATGTTACAGTAAGTGAGGAACAGGCAACAGCACACACACACAGTATGAGATGTTACAGCAGGTGAGGTACAGGCAACAGTACACCCACAGTATGAGATGTTACAGTAGGTGAGGAACAGGCAACAGCACACACACTGACAGTATGAGATGTTGCAGCAGGTGAGGTACAGGCAACAGTGCACACACACACAGTATGAGATGTTACAGCAGGTGAGGTACAGGCAACAGCACACACACTGACAGTATGAGATGATACAGCAGGTGAGGTACAGCCAGCAGTACACCCACTGACAGTATATAGTATTTTTAATAAAGGAAATGTCGCTACATACGTCACACATTTTCAGAATTTCCACTGTAATATTCCTTATTGATACCTGTATAGTTTTATAAAGCTGATTCTCTTGATTATTGTGTTATTATTATAATATATATAAATGTATATTTAAAATTATAAAAGGCTCAAACGGGTATAATCAAGTATATAATTTAGTATCAAAGGTATAACTAGAGGAAACTATATGACAATATAAGACACAAAGCTAAAACTACTGAAAAATAAAACTACTCAGGTCTGGCATCTAGAGAAGTTTCCATTAGTGAATAACAGTTTAATGAACTACCAAGAACGATAACTTATTAACATCTATACGCATTCACAGCCATAGTAGTATATAGATATTTTGATAGAAGGAATATGGACATTGGTGGTATGTTAGGGAAGGTTGTTACTGGCAGAGCAGCAGAGCAGCAGAGCAGCAGCAGCAGCAGTGGTGGTGGTGGTGTGCGCAGGGAATTATAGCGCATCACAGCAGACCACCTCTACAACACTCACCATGATGTTGGCCTCTGTCAGGATGTCTCTCCGCTGTACCATCCTCAGGTGAGTGTTGTACACTACACAACCTGCTGGGTGACCTGCTTGATACTACTGTCTTGTGGGAGGGATGGCAGGAGGGGACAAGTGCTCTGAGGGTGGACACGAGGGGACATATCAGGGCCCAGGGCCGGGCACTCTCAACTCAGGGCCCAGGGCTAGGGACACTCAGGACCCAGGGGTGGGAACAAGCATGATCCAGGGTAAGGGTCACACAGGGCCCAGGACCGGGGGCACTCGGGGCCCGGCAAGGACCATACACCATATAGTTTATTAGCTTCAAAGATTATAACTACGTTAATTTAAAATACTAAGCTTGCAAGAATTGTTGAACATGTAATGAAGTAGAGGATATAATTCACAAGTGAAGTGTCTGCCAGGATATTACACTGTCACGTCATGCTAGACTTGTAACAGCAAATGTACGTGGTACTAACAAGTGTACGTGGTACTAACAAGTGTACGTGGTACTAACACATACCAGAGGATCCCAAAGGTGAATCCTGTACGTTAAAAGACTTGCTAACAAATTTAACATGCTGCCCATGTAGTCAATACCCAGATCAATAGTATAATGGGTTGATGAATAAGACTTGCATCACCTGTGTATCTGAAGTGAGATGTTTCTCCTGATGGTTTCCATCAACTTGTGGGTTGTATCAAGGTGGGAGGACCTGTAAATGATCCCAGTGGAAAGTTACACTGACTTTGTTGCGTAATCCTGGGTTAATAATCTGAGTATACTCTTAAACATGAGGGACTTGAGTACTTGTTTATTATACTATGCATGATATATCCCGAAAATGCTGATTATATTTTAACAAAGTTTTTGTATAATCACAACCCTCCACTTAATGTATCACCTACATGTGTACTACCTACATATGTATCACCTACATGTGTACTACCTACATATGTATCACCTACATGTGTACTACCTACATATGTATCACCTACATGTGTACTACCTACATATGTATCACCTACATGTGTACTACCTACATATGTATCACCTACATGTGTACTACCTACATATGTATCACCTACATGTGTACTACCTACATATGTATCACCTACATGTGTACTACCTACATATGTATCACCTACATGTGTACTACCTACATATGTATCACCTACATGTGTACTACCTACATATGTATCACCTACATGTGTACTACCTACATATGTATCACCTACATGTGTACTACCTACATATGTATCACCTACATAGTATATGTATGTAGTATCACATAGCTATCGATTGAAACACTCCTCCAGGGATGTGCCTTGAAGGTGGGGATTATTATTATTATTATTATTATTATTATTATAATCAAAAGAAAACAGAAAGAATGAAGGCGGGGAGAAACTTGATCCTTGAAACAGGATTTATCCCACCTTTCCTTGTATTGAATCAGATTGCCTAGCGTTCCTCAGGCGCTATATAAACTACAAGTTTAGCGCTTCCCCTAATTTAAAAAGAATATCGATTAAAAGTGTTTTCATTATGAAAGTCTACTGTTGATAGGTTGCTCTGGACTTGACCGTTATAGCTCTTGTTTAAGGACAAGTCTGTATAGCCCTTGTGGCTTAGCGCTTCTTTTTGATTATAATAATAATTAAGGACAAGTATCATGGTTATTAGAATGCAGTAGAGCGCTCTCGACTTTATTTGTATTCAGTGATGTGAGCTGAGATGACATCCAGAGCAGGATTACATAATATCTTACACCACCTGTATGATCACTAACATC
>NW_027201533.1:0-9680 GCF_038502225.1 Cherax quadricarinatus
CTACTGGTGTGTGTGTGTGTGTGTGAGTGTGAATGTTATGTCTTGGTTTGTTGTTTTTGTTCAAACTGAATTAGTATTAAGATTTTTTTTATTAAAATTTGTTACATCAGCAGTGGGCTGCTGCTCTATTCTATGAGATAGTTACACAGTGGGATAAAAGCTGTGTCCGTGTCATCTTCCATCATGCAGGACATGTCCCTGTCACGTTCCATCTCGCAGGACGTGTACCTGTCACATTCCATCACGTAGGACGTGTCAATGTCATATTCCACCACGCAGGAAGTGTCCCTGTCATATTCCATCACGCAGAACGTGTACCTGTCATATTCCATCACGCACGACGGGCTTCATTCAAGGTGTTGAGATCTGCCAGCCTCAGCTGGGAGCCTCTAGCTGGGCAGTGAGGATGTCATCAGGTATTTCAATAAAAGTGTTCCTGGTTCGATTCCTGGGCACTGGTGGAAACGATGGGTATGTTTTCTTAATCCTGTTTCTCCTCTTTATCTAGCAGTAAGTAGGTAACCTGGATGTTGGAGGACTGTTGTAGGTGGCATCCTGGGGGTGGTAGTATACCTTAGACAGGGATTGAATTATGAAATTAACTAAGGTGGGATACCAGCTCTTTGCCTGTAAAACTAACGTGCTAAAAAATCGCGAAACTTAAAACAGGGATGAAGGGAGGGAGGAAGAATAGAGGGATGGAGAGGTGAAGGGGAGGGAGGAGGCAGGGTGGGTGGGTGTAGGGGTATGTGGTAGGGAGTGTGGGTGGAACGGTATGTAGGAAGCTGGGTGAATGGAAGGGAGTGTGGGAGGGAGTGTTGGTGGAAGGGTGTGTGGGAAGCGGGGAGAATGGAAGGGTGTGTGGGAGGGAGTGTTGGTGGAAGGATGTGTGGGAAGCGGGGTGAATGGAAGGGTATGTGGTAGGGAGTGTGGGTGGAACGGTATTTAGGAAGCGGGGTGAATGGAAGGGTATGTGGGAGGGATTGTTGGTGGAAGGGTATGTGGGAACTGGGGTGAATGGAAGGGAGTGTGGGAGGGAGTGTGGGTGGGTGTGTGGGAAGCGGAGTAGGAGGGTGTATGGAGGGAAGGGTGTGTGGAAAGGGAATGTGTGTTAGGATGGGAGGGTAGGTGGGAGGGAAGGAGAGGGGCCTGGAATGAATGTGGATGGTTGGAACGGAAAGGAGGGGAGGTATAGAATGACGTTACCTGGAATGGAGGAAGGGAGGGTGGTAAGGGAGGGCTGGAGGTGGAATAGAAGGGTGGAGAAAGGAAAGTAATTGTAGGAGGGAAGGAAGGGATAGAAGGGCTGGCACTGGGATGGAGGGAAAGGAAGGTGGGAGGGAAGGGAAGGTAGGTGGGAAGGGAGGGTGATAGTGAAGGGAGAGAAGGAAATGGGGATGGAGGGAGAAGGAAGGGAAGGTGGAAAGGGAGAGTGAAAGCAGAGGAAAAGAGCAGACACCGGAGTGGAGGAAATAACAAGGAAAAGTGGATGAAAGAAACGAGAGAAGAGAGAGAGAGGGAGAGTAGCGGGAGTGGAGGGTGGAGGGAAGGGAGGGAAGGAGGGTGGAGAGGAGGGAGGGAAGGAGGGTGGAGAAGAGGGAGGGAAGGAGGGTAGAGGGGAGAGAGGGAAGTAGGGTAGAGGGGACGGAGGGAAGGAGGGTAGAGAGGAGGGAGGGAAGGAGGGTAGCGGGGAGAGAGGGAAGTAGGGTAGAGGGGAGGGAGGGAAGGAGGGACGAGAGGAGGGAGGGAAGGACGGTAGAGAGGAGGGAGGGAAGGACGGTAGAGGGGAGGGAGGGAAGGAGGGTAGAGGGGAGGAAGGGAAGGAGGGTAGAGGGGAGGGAGGGAAGGAGGGTAGAGGGGAGGGAGGGAAGGAGGGTAGAGAGGAGGGAGGGAAGGAGGGTAGATGGGAGAGAGGGAAGTAGGGTAGAGGGGAGGGAGGGAAAGAGGGTAGAGGGGAGGGAAGGAAGGAGGGTAGAGGGGAGGGAGGGAAGGAGGGTAGAGGGGAGGGAGGGAAGGAGGGTAGAGGGGAGGGAAGGAGGGTAGAGGGGAGGGAGAGAAGGAGGGTGGAGAGGAGGGAGGGAGAGTAGAGGGGAGGGAAGGAGGATAGAGAGGAGGGAGGAAGGGAGAGTGGAGGGAAGGAGGAAGACAGGGTGAAGGGAGGGAGGGAGGAAGGGTGGAGAGAAGTAGGAAGGGAGGGTGGAGAGAAGTAGGAAGGGAGGGTGGAAGGGAGGGAAGAAAGGAGAGTGTGAGGGAGGGAGAGTGTGAGGGAAGGAGAGTGCGAGAGAAGGAGTGTGGGAAGGAGAGTGCGAGGGAAGGAGAGTGCGAGGGAAGGAGAGTGCGAGGGAAGGAGAGTGCGAGGGAAGGAGAGTGCGAGGGAAGGAGAGTGTCAGGAGAAGGAGAGTGCGAGGGAAGGAGAGTGCGAGGGAAGGAGAGTGCGAGGGAGGGAGAGTGCGAGGGAGGGAGAGTGCGAGGGAGGGAGAGTGCGAGGGAGGGAGAGTGTGAGGGAAGGAGAGTGCGAGGGAAGGAGAGTGCGAGGGAAGGAGAGAGCGAGGGAAGGAGAGTGCGAGGGAAGGAGAGTGCGAGGGAAGGAGAGTGCGAGGGAAGGAGAGTGCAAGGGAAGGAGAGTGCGAGGGAAGGAGAGTGCGAGGGAAGGAGAGTGCAAGGGAAGGAGAGTGCGAGGGAAGGAGAGTGCGAGGGAAGGAGAGTGCGAGGGAAGGAGAGTGTGAGGGAAGGAGAGTGCGAGGGAAGGAGAGTGCGAGGGAAGGAGAGTGCGAGGGAAGGAGAGTGCGAGGGAAGGAGAGTGCGAGGGAAGGAGAGTGCGAGGGAAGGAGAGTGCGAGGGAAGGAGAGTGCGAGGGAAGGAGAGTGCGAGGGAAGGAGAGTGCGAGGGAAGGAGACTGCGAGGGAAGGAGACTGCGAGGGAAGGAGAGTGCGAGGGAAGGAGAGTGCGAGGGAAGGAGAGTGTGAGGGAAGGAGATTGAGAGGGAAGGAGAGTGCGAGGGAAGGAGATTGAGAGGGAAGGAGAGTGCGAGGGAAGGAGAGTGCGAGGGAGTGTGTGTGGGAGGGAGAGCGCGAGGGAAGGAGAGTGCGAGGGAAGGAGAGTGCGAGGGAGAGTGTGAGGGAAGGAGATTGAGAGGGAAGGAGAGTGCGAGGGAAGGAGAGTGCGAGGGAGGGAGAGTGTGAGGGAGTGTGTGTGGGAGGGAGAGTGCGAGGGAAGGAGAGTGCGAGGGAAGGAGAGTGCGAGGGAAGGAGAGTGCGAGGGAAGGAGAGTGCGAGGGAAGGAGAGTGTGAGGGAAGGAGAGTGTGAGGGAAGGAGAGTGTGAGGGAAGGAGAGTGTGAGGGAAGGAGAGCGCAAGTTAAGGAAGATATGAAGAGTGTGGTAGAGCAGGCAAGTGGGAGGGAGGAAGTGTTAGTGATGGAGAGCAAGAAGGCAAGTGGGAGGGAGGAAGTGTTAGTGATGGAGAGCAGGAAGGCAAGTGGGAGGGAGGAAGTGTTAGTGATGGAGAGCAGGAAGGCAAGTGGGAGGGAGGAAGTGTTAGTGATGGAGAGCAGGAAGGCAAGTGGGAGGGAGGAAGTGTTAGTGATGGAGAGCAGGAAGGCAAGTGGCAGGGAGGAAGAATGGATCTACACCTCACCGTGGACACAGCTAGTTTACTGTGTACGCCACAGAACGTCCACCTCTTCATGGTACCTCAAGAACTTTTGGAAAAACACAATGCCTTGTAAGGAGACCCCAAGCGAACTTAACCTGAACATATCTGTGTACATATTTCCAATTTTTATTTCATCTTACGTAAGCAAATTTAGAATACGTGTTCAAAATTGCAAGTAAATTTAGAATACGTGTTCAAAATTGCAAGTAAATTTAGAATACTTGTTCAAAATTGCAAGTAAATTTAGAATACGAGTTCAAAATTGCAAGTAAATTTAGAATACGTGTTCAAAATTGCAAGTAAATTTATAATACGAGTTCAAAATTGCAAGTAAATTTAGAATACTTGTTCAAATTGTCTGATATTTGAATTCCACTAATTAGACACCTTCATATATTACATAGGTAATTATACTCTTTCTATGTTCTTCAATTAGTTAACAATGAAGCATTTATTATTCAAGAAAGTGACTGTAGGACTGATTGCTAAGTTTACATTTAGTGTAGTCATTCGTCTGTCCATATGCCTTACTCACATTCATTGCTGGCTTCTCTCCTAATACTCTTTCTAATGCTTGACGCAGACCAAAGTTATATTCGACTTCTTCCTTGTAAAGGACTTTATTTAAAAAAAAAGAAAAGATAATCTTGTAGCGAGATACAATTGTGTGGAAAGACACTTAGATACTGTTCTGGGTATTTATTAGAGGAAAAGTTTCGCCAAGAGTGGCTTCCTCTACTTCTACTACTACTTCTATTACTACTACTACTACTTCTACTACCCTCTCGCAGCTTACCACCTGACTCTTGGCACTATATACACACGTTCTTAGTATTATCTCTGCACTAGGACTGAAAAAGTCACTCGTGACGAAACGTTTCCTGTAATAAATGTCCTGAACTGTACGTAAGTGTCTTTTTCCACATCTTGTCGGTATCACAATACCATCTTTAAACTAGAAATCATAAGACTTTGTGGACGGGCCTAGGAGGGTGACGGCAGCAGTGAAGTGGCCCGTTGTAATAAGACAGAAATAGCATGGATAAGGCAGTAACTGCTATCGCCGTGGCCCACCATAGTCACGCTCAAGCCACTTAAGTCTAACATGGAAAAACCAGCGGTAGTTGTTGAGAAGGAAGAGCATAAGGCCACATGTTACCCCTCACCTTTCACTGTTTTGTCGCAACTTTCAGCTCAGCCTGACAGATTTCACCACCTCGTGTGAGTCCCAGCCTGCTTGATGGACTGTGCCGAAAATATAGCTAGCTGTTCTCGCTGTGTAATTATATAGAAAGGGTAACAGCACACTGATGATGAACCCAAGTTTGTTAAAGGAAAAAAGTCATGGTTCCGAGACATTGCCGCTCAGCTTTTGTCAACAACATCAACAACAAGGTTTAACATCTAAACCTCGGTCCATCTGAAACATTTAAACCTGCGCGTCCAAAAGATTTTCAACTCTGCATGTCAGGGACAAATGAACCATGGCACTTTGGACATAAAATCCTCGTCGCCAGGGTCATTTAAACCTTGGCGCATTAAAGATATTTAAATCCTGGCATTCCTAATGTACGTCTGAACTCGAGACGTTCCTGAAACTTTTAAAAGTATTTCCAACTAAAACATTTAAAACTCGATGCATCTGAGGCATTTTAAATTCGATACATTTTCTCCATATAGACTTGGGTGCCTGGGACGTTTTATTCCAGTTTTACATGTTAATTCATTTGCGCATGATTAACTGGAGTACAGCTATGTCACATTTGTGTCAGGCGCATTGCAAACTAAGGCTCCAGCTTCCACTTCTCCACGAGCTGAATGATCAATAGGTTTGTTTCCCATAAACATAAAAGCGGCAGGGTGGTGATTCCTGGGAGCATAGGAAGGTATGGTGGCAGTTGACACTGGTGGTAAGTGTGGGCACTCTGGTGGTGAGCGTTGGCACTGGTGGTGAGAGAGTGTGTAGGAGTATCCATGCCTAGCCAGGGCGGAGCTGTAGGAAATTCTGGTGGAGGTTCGTGGTGATTCTGACATCATAGGATCCGGTGTCCAGGAAAGGGAACACTTGCAGTGGTTGTCGGGTTTTCCTCCCATTTTTTCTTCCTTCAAGGATTCTGTGTGATAGCCAGAGGAAACCTCATCTGCTTGTCTACCGGCTTGTTAGACTAAGATATCTCACTTATGAGGAAGGTCCCGCTTGCTATCAGGCTGTGTAGATACCAGTTTGTCTATTTTATAAATAAGCTTAGTGGTTCCGTGTCATAACTTCGGAATTCTTCTTTCTATCGGCTTCAACCTGTAAATTCTGGCTTATCCTTTAAAAAAAATAAGATAAAAATGAATCTTTCTTGAGCTTCGTAAGTAGCTATTTGCCGGCCTTTTCTTACTCTTCCTCATCCCCCTCAGCCTGCACATTGCTCAGTTCACATACATCGCTGAAAATACATATGTACAATGCTGTTCCCACTACATACAGTAGTGAAAGAAAGGTGTACAATAACGACAAAATGAAAATTAAGACACATGTGCAACATCTGGTTATCTTTATTGCAGACGTTTCACCATTCAGTGGCTTTATCAATACAGATTCTAGGACTTAACTAGACAGTAGAGCTATATAAAAAACATGAGGTAATCAGTCCCTCAGCCTTGGAGTTGGTGTTGAGAGCACCGTGGTAGTAGAGATTCTGGAGCATAGACAAGGAGACTGGCGCTTATATAGGCGTCAGTGGATAGGGATGTGTAGCAGGCGAGGGCATAGTCACTGGTAGGCGGGATTCCCTAGTGGAAGTAGGTCCTACCCAAAGAGATGGGTTAGTTGTAGTAGCCGTGAAGAAGGTCATATAGATGTCCTCTGAAGCAAGATCCCATGATGTTGCAGTGTCTGTATTGATAAAGTCACTGGATGGCGAAACGTCTACAGTAAAGATTACCAGATGTTGCACATGTGTCTTAACCTTTACTACATACAGTAGCTCTGTGTAGAGTGGCCGCGTACCACTAGTCTTACCACCATGTAACTCTCATACCTATCACTCGCATTACACTTTAAAGACTAGAGAGTCAAATTCCTGAAATATTACTGTGTTTTGAGAGAAAAAAAACACCAGCTTCTTCATTCCTTTCATCTTTTTTTTTTCGCTTTTTAGCAGTTCCCAAGTAATACCATTTTTTCCGTCATCCGCTTTTTTTCCCGTTTGATCATTCTTATTCACTTAACATCTTCCCATTTCTGAATGTCTCTTATCACTTATTTCTGCTCCACCTCAGCGACCGTAATTTATAGAAGCATGAACTCAAATTAATTTGTAATAAATAACAATTAATGAATAAAGAGAACGATGGATGACGGACTCGAACTGCTGTGTAAATTGACAGTCTGTGAAAACATTTTATCTCTCATATATGTATATATCTATCTCTCTCTCCCTCTCTCTAATATATATATATATATATATATATATATATATATATATATATATATGGTTCTCTTATACCTTTCGCTTCGTCTATCACGGTTCTTCCGGTTCATCTCTTGACGGTTCTTGATATATTACCATTTTCATCACAGATGAAGGTAACCATTTTGTTTTTGTTGACAATTTCTTGTTTTATAACTATTGTATTATTTGCAGTTTCTATCTTTATTTGTATCTAATGACACTCATTGTATTTCCTTTACCAAACAACCTTACAGTTTGTAGATGAATGGTTCAGAGAACCGACATGTTGATAAATTAGACACAAGTGCAACTCTTGGGTATCTTTATTGAGGAAACGTTTCGCCACACAGTGGCTTCATCAGTCCATACAAAGGACTGTTCTTCAAGATTCTCCTTTGTATGGACTGATGAAGCCACTGTGTGGCGAAACGTTTCCTCAATAAAGATACCCAAGAGTTGCACTTGTGTCTAATTTATCAACCTTACAGTTGCAATCACATAGCTTTTCTTTGTTTTCGATTTGCAAGAGTTTTTCTCTATGTCATTTTCCACTATCTTTGATTTCACGTTGGCTATTTTGTTTTTACTTATTGTTTGTAAAATCTGAAACATTCCCTTTAAATGGCTTTAATTTATTTTGACTATTTTTAAAACGTTCTCCTTAGACCCAAATATATCACATCAGTTCTTTAGAGTCGAGAGTAATGCAAGTAATATCAGGTTAACTTTCTGTAAGTACTGTAATATCCTTTAAAAATATAAATACGTTACATAGTGAGGAGGGGGTTCAAATTGTATATAATCAGTGTAAAACCTTACACGTGGAAAGCTCATTTGCTGATTTAACAACTAAGATTTCCTCAGGTTGAGTCCTCATAGCAGCCTACTACCCGCAACAGATTTGCAGAACACATTTTTATTGAGACAACATTGTGCAACTTGCTTCTTTGTGTCTATACTTGTCGAAGGTTATTCCTTGGGAAGCATTGACAATGGGTTGGTCAAATATTTTTCTTTGTGGGTTTGGGATCGATTATGATTTGCAGCAAGCCAATAGGCTGTTGTTACACTGTTCCTCTCTCCTTATACTGCAACGTATGTTGTGACACCTGAAGGAAATATAAATACGTAAGCTGTATAATGTGATCCTTTATTGTCAATAAAATATCACATTATACTGCTTAAGTGTTTATATTTCCACTGTGTAGGTATTTTATACCATTATTTCCATCGTGATACCTGAAGTTGGACCAAGCTCCAGATTTCTGTTTAATTTTGTATATAATTCGTATTTTCCCTTCAAAATTCTACATCCTCTTAGTTACTCGTTTTTATTTCCCATGATGTCTGTCTACCCATGAATACCTTCATCACACACTCACTATTTCAACTTTCTCCCGTAATGCTTCATTGATATCCCTTGTTTTTTGAGAGGAAAACAATCTCGGCATCAAGGAATGGCTTCTGTTTATCCCGAATTCAACGAATTCCTGGTTATTTTTCTCTTATTTGTTCCGCGTTTGATGGATCAGAATGATTTAATCAGTTTGGTTAACGTTTCATGCCGAGTAGGATTCATTTAGCTTGTGTGATGTCGCTAGTTGTCAAAGAAACTTGACGATGACGCAATATATATATATATATATATATATATATATATATATATATATATATATATATATATATATATACACATACATGTGTGTGTGTATGTGTGTGTGTGTGTGTGTGTGTGTGTGTGTGTGTGTGTATAAAGATATATTTTTTAATTTATATTAATGTAAAAAATAATAATATTGTACCAAAGGAACCTTAGAAAACTTACCTAAACTTATTATAACAAGCGCAATTTAATTTAGCCTAATCCAACTGGATATATTTTAGATAAGTTTGCAATTTAATAATAAACGCAATGAAATATATTTTCTTCGTTAGGTCCAGAATGATTTTTGCGAAATTATTGCATACACAAATTTTTGCTTGCCTTATTCGGCAAGAAGAGCGTTGCTATTTAAGCCAAAATCGCAAGTTTTACCTAGTCGGCACAACATTAATATATATTAATATTAATGTATGTATTAATATTACACAGGAATGCCTTAGTACATCAAGTAATGAAATTTCTCATCCTCAGCTGGAAGACTGTGTATTCAGCAGCTACTGGAGATTCAAAGATTTTGTTGCAGTAGAGTTGTGGAATGGTCTATCTCAGATGTATAGAGAGAGAATGAGGGGTAGGGTTAGGGCTCCTTACACCAGCAGTGTCTGTGTCCCTGCAGCAGAGCAGAATGAAGGGATCATTGACGGTATGGTGATGTATTCCCTTTATGATACCGAGTCCTGGAGGCGTGCAGCGCCGCCACACCCACGTTAACTTGCGTCACCGACTGCTGAATGTGCTGCAAGCAGTTCCTGTTGACGTACGTACGTGTGTGTGTGTGTGTGTGTGTGTGTGTGTGTGTGTGTGTGTGTGTGTGTGTGTGTGTTCATAAAAATAGTTTTGAATTTAATATGAATATTGGTTTAGGATTATACAAATTAGACTCATTTATAATCAATAAAATCTAGGAAGAATTTAAGATATA
>NW_027201534.1:0-9630 GCF_038502225.1 Cherax quadricarinatus
CATGTCATTTATCGCCTGTTCGAAGTCATTTGGCGTCAGGTTAACATCAGATAGGCTTCTGTTAACCAAATTCTGTGACTCTCTCATAAAAAATTCATTTTGATCATCGACTCTCAGTCTGGTTAGCGGCTTGCTAAAAACTGAGTCATATTGGGACTTGAGTAGCTCACTCATTTCCTTGCTGTCATCTGTGTAGGACCCATCTTGTTTAAGTATCGGCCCAATACTGGACGTTGTTCTCGACTTTGATTTGGCATAGGAGAAGAAATACTTCGGGTTTCTTTCGATTTCATTTATGGTTTTTATTTCTTCCCGCGATTCCTGACTCCTATAAGATTCCTTTAGCTTAAGTTCGATGTTTGCTATTTCTCTGACCAGTGTCTCCCTACGCATTTCAGATAGATTGACCTCTTTTAGCCGCTCTGTTATTCTTTTCCGTCGCCTGTAAAGAGAGCGCCTGTCTCTTTCTATTTTACATCTACTCCTCCTTTTTCTTAGAGGACTAAGTCTTGTGCATACATCCAGTGCCACCAAGTTAATCTGTTCTAGGCATAAGTTGGGGTCTGTGTTGCTTAGTATATCTTCCCAGCTTATATCGGTTAGGACTTGGTTTACTTGGTTCCACTTTATGTTTTTGTTATTGAAGTTGAATTTGGTGAATGCTCCCTCTTGACTAATCACATTTTGTCGGTCTGGGGCTCTGCGCATACATGTCTGAATCTCAATTATGTTGCGATCTGAGTATATTGTTTTTGATATGGTGACATTTCTTATCAGATCATCATTGTTAGTGAAGATGAGGTCTAGTGTATTCTCCAGTCTAGTAGGCTCTATTATTTGCTGGTTTAAATTGAATTTTGTGCAGAGATTTAAAAGCTCGTGTGAGTGTGAGTTTTCATCAGAGCTGCCTCCTGGTGTTATTACTGCAACAATATTATTTGCTATATTCCTCCATTTTAGGTGCCTTAAGTTGAAATCCCCCAGGAGCAAGATGTTGGGTGCAGGAGCTGGAAGATTTTCCAGACAGTGGTCAATTTTTAACAGCTGTTCCTGGAATTGCTGGGATGTTGCATCCGGAGGCTTGTAGACTACCACAATGACTAGGTTTTGGTTCTCGACCTTTACTGCTAAAACTTCCACTACATCATTTGAGGCATTAAGCAGTTCTGTGCAAACAAGTGACTCTGCAATGAACAGGCCAACCCCCCTTCCCTTTTGCCTGTTCACTCTGTCACATCTGTATAGGTTGTAACCTGGGATCCATATTTCGTTGTCTAAGTGATCCTTTATGTGGGTCTCAGTGAAAGCCGCGAACATTGCCTTTGCCTCTGCAAGCAGTCCACGGATGAAAGGTATTTTGTTGTTTGTTGCTGGCTTTAGACCCTGTATATTTCCAAAGAAGAATGTCATCGGACTGGTGGTATTGTTGGTACTGGGGGAGGATTTTTTTTCCGGCATTAGTATCTGTATCTGTTGGTTTGGAGTGGAGGCCATCGACTGTGGTTCCACTCCAGGAATGACTGGATTTGGTGTACAATTTCTGCCATTTCCTGCCAGTTTTTTTTCCTTCCTGGCACTAAAAAACCTCTCCCTCTTGAGTGGCTGTGGCTACCCAGGTTTTCCCATTGCCTGGATGTTTTGTATCTTTTTGTCCCCTTTAGATGGTGTGCCTGGCAATTTAAGTTATAGCACAGTCTTTCCTGTACTGAAGAGGTACACATTTCAGGGTGAAAAAGCTTACAGGAAGGGAGTTTGCATTTTCCTGTTGTCATATGGGCACGGCATTTTCTAGGGTGGTCATAGTTGCACGTCCCATCTGTTTTTCCAGATTTCCCATGTCTGCAGATACCTAGTGCATAGTATGTGCACAGGCTTGGTTTCCGTTTGCCTTGGGTTTCTGTGACTGTATACCCTGTTGGTGCATGTTTACCTGTCTTATTCCTATCTTCCCTAGCACCAACAATGGAGCTCCCACCAGTTGTTTTTGGTAATATATCCTCCCTATTGCTAGTGGAGTCCTCTTGTTTGCTATTTCCTGTTGTATTTCTTGTTTGCGATATTGGTTTTATCTTATCTTTGACTACACTTGTTTCCCCACTACGGCTCCTGTCCCCTATGAGGTCATTTATATACATTCCTTCCTGCGTATAATTCCCGACTACCTGGACAAAACCTCCAGCTTCACCATTACTGTCTCCCAGGACAGCACCTCCAGCTTCACCATTACTGTCTCCCAGGACAGCACCTCCAGCTTCACTATTACTGTCTCCCAGGACAGCACCTCCAGCTTCACCATTACTGTCTCCCAGGACAGCACCTCCAGCTTCACCATTACTGTCTCCCAGGACAGCACCTCCAGCTTCACCATTACTGTCTCCTAGGACAGCACCTCCAGCTTCACCATTACTGTCTCCCAGGACAGCACCTCCAGCTTCACCATTACTGTCTCCTAGGACAGCACTATCAGCCCCACATTTACTGACTACCAGGACATCACCTCCAGCCTTACAGTTTCTGACTACATGGCCAGTATCAAGGGCAGTACCATTCAGCCCAGACTTTTTATGTTCCCATCTGTTGTAGAAAGCTTCCAGGTTGTCTATGAAAGCAGCTTTGATGTTATCCTCTTTTAATACCCTTGTGTTAATAAAAAAAAAGTGAAAATTATTTTGTGCGGTCACGAAATTTGTTTTACCTTGCGCGTCGTAAGACAATATGTTTCAAATAGCTATAATTGGCTTTGGAAACATTGTATTAAAATGCGATTTTCACCAAAATGTTGCCAGATTCTTAAACTATTTTTCTGTCAACCAAACTTCATTTCCACTATTTTTCAATTATTTTTGTACTCCACACATAAAAAATCGAGCTTGTCCTTCAGTAAGATGTGAGTATACGTGGAGTTTACCTGGAGAGAGTTTCGGGGGTCAATGCCCCCGCAGCCCGGTCTGAGACAATGCCTCGTGATGGATCAGGGTTTAATCAACCAGGCTGTTGATCAAACTGACGTACGAACCACAGCCCGGCTGGTCAGCTACTGACTTTAAGTGCCTGTCCAGTGTTTTTTTAAAGACAGCCAAGGGTCTATTGGCAATCCCTCTTATGTATGCCGCGAGGCAGTTGAACAGTCTTGGGCTCTGGACACTTATTGTGTTGTCTCTCAGAGTACTCGTGGCGCCCCTGCTTTTCTTTGGGGAAATGTTGCATCTTCTGCCGAGTCCTTTGCTTTCATAGGGAGTGATTTTCGTGTACAGGTTTGGTACTAATCCCTCTAGGATTTTCCAAGTGTACATTATCGTGCATCTCTCTCACCTGCGTTCTAAGGAATACAAATCAAGGGATTTCAACCCTTCCCAGTAATCTAGGTGCTTTATCGTACTTATTTGTGTCGTGAAGGTTCTTTGTACACATTCCAAGTCAACAATTTCGCCAGCCTTGAAGGGGACAGTTAGTGTACAGCAGTATCCCAGCCTAGGGATTAGAGATTTTGCCACCGAAGTGGCTAGTTTATTGTGCATCCCATCTCCATCCTGTGGACGTTAGCGCAAGAGCATATGAACCATAACATTGTATCAATCTCATCTGCTAGAAAAATGACAGGATGGATAATGAGAACCTTCAAAACTAGGGATGCCAAACCCATGATGACACTCTTCAGGTCGCTTGTTCTATCTAGGCTGGAATATTGCTGCACACTAACAGCACCTTTCAAGGCAGGTGAAATTGCTGGCCTAGAAAATGTTCAGAGAACCTTCACGGCACGCATAACGGAGACAAAACACCTCAATTACTGGGAGCGCTTGAGGTTCCTGAACCTGTATTCCCTGGAACACAGGTGGGAGAGATACATGATTATATACACCTGGAAAATCCTAGAGGGACTAGTACCGAACTTGCACACGAAAATCGCTCACAATGAAAGAAAAAGACTCGGCAGACGATGCAACATCCCCCAATGAAAAGCAGGGGTGTCACTAGCACGTTAAGAGACAATACAATAAGTGTCAGGGGCCCGAGACTGTTCAACTGCCTCCCAGCATACATAAGGGGGGATTACCAATAGACCCCTGGCTGTCTTCAAGCAGGCAATGGACAAGCACCTAAAGTCGGTACTTGACCAGCCGGGTTGTGGCTCGTACATTGGATTGCGTGCAGCCAGCAATAACAGCATGGGTGATCAGGCTCTGATCCACCAGGAGGCCTGGTCACAGTCCGGGCCGCGGGGGCGTTGACCCCCGGAACTCTCTCCAGGTAAACTCCAGGTACACAAAAGGCCAAGGAACTAGGCCCCAAATGGTTAACAGGAGAGAGAACAAGCGATTTGAAGAGAATCATCATGGGCTTGGTATCCGAAATTGTGAAGATTCTCATTATCCATCCTATCATTTTCCTAGCACATGCGGTAGATATATTGTTGTGGTCTTTGAAAATGAGATTCTCTGACTTCATAACTACCAGGTCCTTCACATTACTTTCTCGCTCTACTGTATAGTTAGAATTTGTTTTAAACCCTGATACAGTTTTAATTTCCTCAAGTTTTCCATACCTGAGTAGTTGAAATTTCTCTTCATTGAGCTTCATACTGTTTTGAGTGGCCATTTGAAGATTTGGTTGATATCATCTTGGAGTCTCGCGGTGTCTTTGATGGAGGACACTGTCATGGCAATTCGGGTGTCATCCGCAAAGGAAGACACGGAGTTATGGCTTGCATCTCTGTCTCTGTCAGATTTGAGGATGAGGAAGAGGGTAGGCGAGAGTACTCTGCCTAGTGGAGAAGAGCTTTTCACCGTAGCTGCCCCAGACTTTACTCTGTTTTCTATTACTCTAGGCCAGTTTAGTCCAAGGATGCGACCCACACCAGTCGACTAACTCCCAGGTACCCATTTTACTGATTGGTGAACATATACAACTGGTGTAAAGAAACACTCCTAATGTTTCTACCCTCGCTGGGAATAGAACCCTCGCCGTGTGAAGCGAGAGTTTAAGTCACCAGGCCACGAGGCACCCTGGGCATGAAGGAGGATATGCAATCCCATCATCCCTCTTAGGAGCTACCCCTTCACGTACCAACTTTTTTTTCTTTCTCTTTTTTTTAAGAGACTTTACCTTGGACCCCATTCCCATGTAATTCCTCCTCCTGGACCCCTTTCTCCTGTGGCATCCTCTCACGACCCTGCCTTGTTATTAAACCATTCTTCAGACTTCTCTCACACCCAGGTACCTTCCGCAAGTATCTTTTTGTTGCCAGCCTCTGGTACCGTGGTAACCACGGTACTAGAGGTCGAGGAAGGTCAATGGTTACTCTGATGTGATATTGACTAGTATTGTCGAAATGTAACGTTTGCTTGTATTTGAATATCCTTACCTCCATACACCTTAAGAATACCCCACCTCTGGAGGCCAGAAGCTGCACCTTAGGATCCACACCAGTGGTCAGGTCATGCAATATACATCTTCAACAAATAAATGCCATTTATGTGGTCAGGTATTGTGGTATGCACCTTATATTCCATTGGTACACTGAATGTACCTCTTACACAATGGAATAAAGCTGAGATTAGAAATATACCCAAATGGAATGTGGTTGAAATTAGAAATATTTCGAAGTGGAATAAGGTTGAGGACACGAGAATATAAAACGTTGACGTTTATCTTATTTATAAGAAAATAGAATTTCGTTTTTACGGAAATATAAAAATGAGGAAAATCGGGAAAAAACTCTTAATACAAGGAAATGGAATGGAAATAAACTCTTGGGGAAATGAAACCGACATTTCTTCCACCGAAAATATGGGTCAGAAAAAAATATTGATCTTGGGAAAAAAATGTTGAACCAAAGAAATGTAGGTGATCATAGCAGGATATTCTCTACTACTCGCCTCTCCTTGAGTTACAAACTTAACTAACTTAATGTGCTTAACTAACATATGTGCTAAATTTGATGTGCTTAAATAACATATGGCCCAATAAGTGCTGTCTACAGAACTCCATATACCAACAAAGTCACTTTGGCGATAACCTCAGAGACCTTATCGTGCATAATAAATTAAATACGCAGCATTTATTAATTGATGATAACTTCAACATTAATCCCAATCGATCAAAATAAATATAAATCTGGTTTCCTTACATATAACTGTCTTCTACAGCCCTTAATAACCAAACCCACATGTTTTACTGAGACATCCTCTAACAGTTAACATAAACATTACCCAACCTTACTTTCATCCAACACATCTAAATTACCTCTGAATACCACGTTCAGGCTCCAAGATATACGTAGTTGTGTCATGTTAATAAGCACCATTGTCACAGAGTTCAACAACAATAATGATATTCTCTCATATATCCAAGTTTTCCTTCAAAAAATTCAATGTCTACATTATAAACACTATCACTTAAAATACAAATAGTTCAGAATCGAGTAAATAGACTTTGGCTGACCAACAACATACTAATATCTATTGACAAGAAGCACCTATGAGAATAATGAAGAATGGGCTTAATTCTCAAAAAGAATTTTACATAAGCACAATCTTTTTGAAGGACTCTAAACACCTTTGTTATGCAAACAGATTCCAAGAATTAAAAGGTGCTATCAAAAAACAACTGTAAAACACTTTTGCAAATTCTGGGATCGCGTAAAATTGTCCAGACCGAAGAAACAGTACTGCCCAGACCAAATGAACCTTCCATCCATGTTGCTGATGCAGGGCATAAACTTAACCTCTTCTCAATCACTGGGACTCACCCTGCTAACAAATTCCCAACCTCCGCTGTTCAGGTTATCACAGTGACAATTACCAAAGCTCCTTCTACCGGCCCTCAACTACTCATACAATGGTAACTTCAGTGCAAAAATTACGCATTGCAGTTTTCTTCAAATAATCTCTTGAAACCTAAACTTTCCCAAATATACTTAAGTCTATCCTCAATAAATTTAATAATGCAATTATTTAAGTTTTCTTTTCTCATTGGTACTGTATTATTTAAAATTCTCTACAGTCCTCTAAGAAAGCAATATTTTATTTTTCTAAAAAAAATATCAATTTATCAAAATTGGTTTAAAACCTTTCAAAGTGGCACTCACTCATCTAAATTTAATGTGATATTGTCCATATTATGTTTTAACGTTACTCTGATGCATATAGATGGCCACCAATCTCTAACAAGTCTTCATATGGGAAAACATCTTCCATCCACATCCTCTAGACCCAGCTGACATATAGCACACACATTAGACATTGAGCGATGGGTCTCTACTCATGAAGACTTGAAGAGGTCACTAATAGCAAGAAGCAACAGAAAGTGGGAGATGACGAAGGACAGAATGTGAGAGACCAGAAGCACCAGGAGCTTTCTTGGGAAGGTGGGCTAATAGAGAATGAACATCAGCTACAGAAAAAGGAGAGTTAAGAGGATGAGTGGAGGAGAGTGTCTAGAGATATGATAGGGTCAGGAGCGGTTAACGCTTCCCTTGCATCTGGATACTTCCCTCCCTTCTTCAAATCTGCTACAGCATCCCTCATCCCGAAACCTGGAAAAAACTTGACTGACCCCAAGAACTATAGACCTATTAGCCTACTTGAAATCTTGGGTAAAAACCTTTGAACGACTTGTAAATATGCGACTCAGGACTCACCTAGAGACAAATAACTTAACTTACCGAGCGACAATTCGGTTTCCAACAGCATCGCTCTACCCAGGACGTTTTGAACATTATCCTGAATTATACACGCATAAACAAGGCCCAAAACTGTACCACCGCCCTTGTTGCCAAAGATGTTGAAAAAGCTTTTGATACTGCCTGGCATGATGTATTAAAATATAAACTTTGTACCTCCTTTGATCTCACACTAAATATGATGAAATTTTTATGTAACTTTTTATATGGCCGTACGATGCGTATACGATTCAGGGATCACTATTCTGACTATTTTACCTTACATGCGAGTGTTCCCCAAGGCTCTGTCCTATCTCCCACACTATAAATTCTCTACACTAACGATTTACCAGACCCACTTTACCCTACCACACTTACACTCTCCTATGCAGACGACATTACTCAACTCACAGCACATAAAAACATTAGATTCCTTGCACGCAGAACACAACGAGAGGTCGACAAAATTACTGCTTGGGAATTATTATGGCACATTAAGACCAACCCCAATAAGTCAAAGATCATTTATTTTCACAGAAGGAGCGGGGTCCCGGCTCCTGTCGACCTCATAACTAGCACCTCCCGCACTCCTGTCCCACGCTCCACGCCCACAGTTGTCCTTGGGGTTACCCTTGACACTAGCCTGACTCTCAAACCTTACATTACTGCCAAGACTGCTATGGCTGGGATTGTGCTCTCGAGACTATATAAGCTTCGTGGTGCACATCCTAAGTCTAAACTACACCTCTATATAGCCCTCATTCGACCTCTTCTTTCTTATTCTCCACTTGCTATGTCGTTAACTGCCAAGACCAACGCCTTAAAACCCCAACGCATCCAGAATCGTGCATTACGTTGGGTGTTGGGAGTGAGGTGGGACGATTTCGCCACCAGCGAATCTCTCCACCTCACGACTAACTAACACTAACAGCTCACCAGCTCTGAACGTATACTGGAAGACACTAACACAAATAACCCGCACATAGGAGAGAGGAGCTTACGACGACGTTTCGGTCCGACTTGGACCATTTACAAAGTCACACTAACAAAAAGGAGAGAAGGAGGGAGTATATATAGGCCAGAAGACAGGGACGGGACAAGAGAGGTAGTAGGAGGAAAGAGAGAGAGGTAGTGGTAGTAGTAAGTAGTAGTAGTGGAGTCAGTCAAATGTTAAGAGAGAGGAGCACTGAAAGGGAGCTAGGTGATCACAAAGCATAGGAACAAGAGCACAGAGGAGGGGAAATAATAATAATAATGGACCAAATACCCAAGGCAGAAGAAAGAAAACCCAAAGGAGAAAGAGGAAAGGGGAAGAGGGAGAAGGAAAAAAAAAGAATCAGGTTAAGTCACGGGTGTTCTGAAGTTTGGAGCATTTTACAATGTAATGGGAAAGGAAGGCATCTACAGAGACAAAGCCAGGACTAAGATTCATACAAGGAAAGTTGTGTATAAGGGAGGATTCAACCAGACGGCGACTGTGAAAGTTAGAAGTAGGGTAGACAGTTTTAGCAGAAGACCAGTCAATAGGATGACTGTGATCTCTGACATGACAGAAAAGAGCATTGTTGGTGTCGGCAAGCCTAACACTACTTTTGTGCTCCCTGAGTCTGTCAGAAAGAGATCGGCCAGTTTCTCCAAAGTACTGAAGAGGACAAGAGGAACAGGAAATAGAGTAAACACCAGGAGCATCTACAGAGGGAGGAGAGGTATGAACTAGATTGGTGCGAAAAGTGTTAGTCTGGGGGTATGTAAGTTTGATGTCTAAGGAACGTAGAGAGTTGTTGAGATTAGAAAGACTGGAAATGTAGGGAAGGCAGAGGACAGGAGAGTTCCCAGGAGTAGAGAGTTTGGGAGAGAAGAAAGTCCGTTTAAGAAGGCAAAGTCGATGAAATGGAAAGGTTAGCCAAGACGGGAAAATGACTGACGAAGAGTGGAAATTTGTGAGTCATGGAAGTGAGGATCACAAA
>NW_027201535.1:0-9626 GCF_038502225.1 Cherax quadricarinatus
GATTTGGTTGATGTCCGCCTGGAGCCTTGCAGTGTCTGCAATGGAAGACACTGTCATGCAGATTCGGGTGTCATCTGCAAAGGAAGACACGGTGCTGTGGCTGACATCCTTGTCTATGTCGGATATGAGGATGAGGAACAAGATGGGAGCTAGTACTGTGCCTTGTGGAACAGAGCTTTTCACCGTAGCTGCCTCGGACTTTACTCTGTTGACGACTACTCTCTGTGTTCTGTTAGTGAGGAAATTATAGATCCATCGACCGACTTTTCCTGTTATTCCTTTAGCGCGCATTTTGTGCGCTATTACGCCATGGTCACACTTGTCGAAGGCTTTTGCAAAGTCTGTATATATTACATCTGCATTCTTTTTGTCTTCTAGTGCATTTAGGACCTTGTCGTAGTGATCCAGTAGTTGAGACAGACAGGAGCGACCTGTTCTAAACCCATGTTGCCCTGGGTTGTGTAACTGATGGGTTTCTAGATGGGTGGTGATCTTGCTTCTTAGGACCCTTTCAAAGATTTTTATGATATGGGATGTTAGTGCTATTGGTCTGTAGTTCTTTGCTGTTGCTTTACTGCCCCCTTTGTGGAGTGGGGCTATGTCTGTTGTTTTTAGTAACTGAGGGACGACCCCCGTGTCCATGCTCCCTCTCCATAGGATGGAAAAGGCTCGTGATAGGGGCTTCTTGCAGTTCTTGATGAACACAGAGTTCCATGAGTCTGGCCCTGGGGCAGAGTGCATGGGCATGTCATTTATCGCCTGTTCGAAGTCATTTGGGGTCAGGATAACATCGGATAGGCTTGTGTTAATCAAATTTTGTGGCTCTCTCATAAAAAATTCATTTTGATCTTCGACTCTCAGTCTGGTTAGCGGCTTGCTAAAAACTGAGTCATATTGGGACTTGAGTAGCTCACTCATTTCCTTGCTGTCATCTGTGTAGGACCCATCTTGTTTAAGTAGGGGCCCAATACTGGGCGTTGTTCTCGATTTTGATTTGGCATAGGAGAAGAAATACTTTGGGTTTCTTTCGATTTCATTTATAGCTTTTAGTTCTTCCCGCGATTCCTGACTCCTAAAGGATTCTTTTAGCTTAAGTTCGATGCTTGCTATTTCTCTGACCAGTGTCTCCCTGCGCATTTCAGATATATTGACCTCTTTTAGCCGCTCTGTTATTCTTTTCCGTCGCCTGTAAAGGGAGCGCCTGTCTCTTTCTATTTTACATCTACTCCTCCTTTTTCTTAGAGGAATAAGCCTTGTGCATACATCGAGTGCCACCGAGTTAATCTGTTCTAGGCATAAGTTTGGGTCTGTGTTGCTTAGTATATCTTCCCAGCTTATATCGGTTAGGACTTGGTTTACTTGGTCCCACTTTATGTTTTTGTTATTGAAGTTGAATTTGGTGAATGCTCCCTCGTGACTAGTCTCATTTTGTCGGTCTGGGGCTCCTCGCATACATGTCTGAACCTCAATTATGTTGTGATCTGAGTATATTGTTTTTGATATGGTGACATTTCTTATCAGATCATCATTGTTAGTGAATATGAGGTCTAGTGTATTCTCCAGTCTAGTAGGCTCTATTATTTGCTGGTTTAAATTGAATTTTGTGCAGAGATTTAAAAGCTCGTGTGAGTGTGAGTTTTCATCAGAGCTGCCTCCTGGTGTTATTACTGCAACAATATTATTTGCTATATTCCTCCATTTTAGGTGCCTTAAGTTGAAATCCCCCAGGAGCAAGATGTTGGGTGCAGGAGCTGGAAGATTTTCCAGACAGTGGTCAATTTTTAACAGCTGTTCCTGGAATTGCTGGGATGTTGCATCCGGAGGCTTGTAGACTACCACAATGACTAGGTTTTGGTTCTCGACCTTTACTGCTAAAACTTCCACTACGTCATTTGAGGCATTAAGCAGTTCTGTGCAAACAAGTGACTCTGCAATGTACAGGCCAACCCCCCCCTTTTGCCTGTTCACTCTGTCACATCTGTATAGGTTGTAACCTGGGATCCATATTTCATTGTCCAAGTGATCCTTTATGTGGGTCTCAGTGAAAGCCGCGAACATTGCCTTTGCCTCTGCAAGCAGTCCACGGATGAAAGGTATTTTGTTGTTTGTTGCTGGCTTTAGACCCTGTATATTTGCAAAGAAGAATGTTATCGGACTGGTGGTATTGTTGGTACTGGGGGGGATTTTTTTTTCCGGCATTAGTATCTGTATCTGTTGGTTTGGAGTGGAGGCCATCGACTGTGGTTCCACTCCAGGAATGACTGGATTTGGTGTACGATTTCTGCCATTTCCTGCCAGTTTTTTTTCCTTCCTGGCACTAAAAAACCTCTCCCTCTTGAGTGGCTGTGGCTACCCAGGTTTTCCCATGGCCTGGATGTTTTGTATCTTTTTGTCCCCTTTAGATGGTATGCCTGGCAATTTAAGTTATAGCACAGTCTTTCCTGTACTGAAGAGGTACACATTTCAGGGTGAAAAAGCTTACAGGAAGGGAGTTTGCATTTTCCTGTTGTCATATGGGCATGGCATTTTCTAGGGTGGTCATAGTTGCACGTCCCATCTGTTTTTCCAGATTTCCCATGCCAGCAGATACCAAGTGCATAGTATGTGCACAGGCTTGGTTTCCGCTTGCCTTGGGTTTCTGTGACTGTATTCCCTGTTGGTGCATGTTTCCCTGTCTTACTTCTATCCTCCCTAGCACCAACAATGGAGCTCCCACCAGTTGTTTTTGGTAATTTATCCTCACTATTGCTATTGGAGTCCTCTTGTTTGCTATTTCCTGCGGAATTTCTAGTTTGCAATATTGGTTTTATCTTATCTTTGACTACACTTGTTTCCCTACTATGGCTCCTGTCCCCTATGAGGTCATTTATATGTATTCCTTCCTGCGTATAATTCCCGACTACCTGGACAAAATCTCCAGCTTCACCATTACTGTCTCCCAGGACAGTATCTCCAGCTTCACCATTTCTGTCTCCCAGGACAGCACCTCCAGCTTCACCATTACTGTCTCCCAGGACAGCACCTCCAGCTTTACTATTACTGTCTCCCAGGACATCACCTCCAGCCTTACAGTTTGTGACTACATGGCCAGTATCAAGGGCAGTACCATTCAGCCCAGACTTTTTATGTTCCCATCTGTTGTAGAAAGCTTCCAGGTTTTCTATGAAAGCAGCTTTGATGTTGTCCTCTTTTAATACCCTTGTGATTTTAGTCCACAGATTTTCCTCATTTGGGCATACCCAGAAACACTTCTCTGTTTTAATACTGCTTGTAGCTAGTTCTGGGATATCTGCACAAGGGGCGTGACACCAATTTCCACAAAAATGACAGTTTATCCATGTGGAAGCCCGTTTGTTTGACTGACCACAGACTACACACAGCTTCATAATGATTTGAATGGTTGATTTACTGCAATTCTACTAGCAACCTCTTGAATATTATATTAATAACCTTAAATGAAGCTCTAGCTATTTGTATTTCTGTTTCTAACTCTTTTTGTATATTGGACAGCTTACCGTCACGTTCCTGATTTTTAATGTTTGTGTTTATAAGGGCGCCTACAACCCCATCCGTTTACAGTCTGCTTTATTGTCCAACGAAACTGTTTGAAACCAGTCCCGGGTTCGGACCAGTCAAGGGTTCGGACCAGTCAAGGGTCCGGACCAGTCGATCTGCTCTGATCAGTGGGTCACTTATTTAAAACATACTGGTCGGTGATTTGAGCTAACACATGAAGGATCTACTGGAAATTATCTACCCGAGTAATATGTGATTTGACTGATACAACAGTATAACTTGCGTGTTGAAGAGCCGGTGATATCTGGCAGCTCCTACAATGACAAACGGTCACCTCCTTGTTTATCAATCGCTGTATCTGGCTTTTCTATTTTTTTTTTTTTTCCGTCTCCACCACAATAAATGCTATATTATCACTATAGTTGACTGGTGCAAATTTTGGAGGAAGGACGCTTTTTCTGTAGTAATAATTGCTTCTCGTTGTGTATATTGCGACCGCTGGTAACTACAGGTTATATGAAATTCACAGTAACGTCTCGTATTTCAAGAAAAGAAACTAATGAAAGTCACTCCACTCCACTAAGTACCATTATAATACTGGTTAGTTGCTACTACAACACTGTATTCTGCTATTCACTGGTATCACTAGATTATATGCGAGTACACTAGCAGGGACTAGTACCGAACTTGCACACGAAAATCACTCATTACGAAAGCAAAAGACTTGGCAGACGATGCACCATCCCCCCAATGAAAAGCAGGGGTGTCACTAGCACGTTAAGAGACCATACAATAAGTGTCAGGGGCCCGAGACTGTTCAACTGCCTCCCAGCACACATAAGGGGGATTACCAACAGACCCCTGGCAGTCTTCAAGCTGGCACTGGACAAGCATCTAAAGTCAGTTCCGGATCAGCCGGGCTGTGGCTCGTATGTTGGTTTGCGTGCAGCCAGCAGCAACAGCCTGGTTGATCAGGCTCTGATCCACCAGGAGGCCTGGTCTCAGACCGGGCCGCGGGGGCGTTGACCCCCGGAACTCTCTCCAGGTAAACTCCAGGTAAACTCCAGGCCAGTAAGATTATTAAAAACAGCTGACCTGTGGTAAGTTTCTGGCGACTTCTGGCACCTTCCTCTATAGGCTTATCACTTCATTTACAAATTCACCTGTTTTCAAATGACACTTTAGCCTTTATCATCAATATACTAGGGACCACTGTAGTATACACTATACACTATGTATACTCAATGTTATCAGGGAGACTTTCTTTCCTCTGACATGAAAAGTTCAATAATTATTATTTTTTTCCACACGGGACAGGCCTATGATTCCCCTCTGGCAGTAAACTCTGCTACGCAGTGCACACTAATTCTCCTTTTTTGACTCAGTATATAATGTTTTCCGCCCGAGATTCGTTCCAGGCGCTAGAGGGATGTATCGTATAGGATTGATGACACAAATTAAAGTTCTAGCACGTAAGAGCGACCGTGAAAACACGAGAAAACCGGGAGCACAACGAGGCACGCTGGCTATAACATCTGTGTGAACAGGCTATAACATCTGTGTGTACAGGTTACAACATCTGTGTATACTGGCTATAACATCTGTGTATACTGGCTATAACATCTGTGTATACTGGCTATAACATCTGTGTGAACAGGCTATAACATCTGTGTATTCTTGATATAACATCTGTGTGTACAGGCTATAACATCTGTGTATACTGGCTATAACATCTGTGTGTACAGGCTATAACATCTCTGTATACTGGCTATGACAGCTGTTTGTACAGGCTACGACATCTGTGTATACTGGCTATAACATCTGTGTATACTGGCTATAACATCTGTGTGAACAGGCTATTACATCTGTGTGAACAGGCTACAACGTCCGTGTATTCTGGCTATAACATCTGTGTATACTGGCTATAACATCTGTGTATACTGGCTATAACATCTGTGAGTACTGGCTATAACATCTGTGTATACTGGATATAACATCTGTGTGTACAGGCTATAACATCTGTGTGTACTGGCTATAACATCTGTGTGTACAGGCTATAACATCTGTGTATACTGGCTATAACATCTGTGTATACTGGCTATAAAGTTAGTTCCGGATCAGCCGGGCTGTGGCTCGTACGTTGGTTTGCGTGCAGCCAGCAGCAACAGCCTGGTTGATCAGGCTTTGATCCACCAGGAGGCCTGGTCACAGACCGGGCCGCGGGGGCGTTGACCCCCGGAACTCTCTCCAGGTAAACTCCACGTAATAACATCTGAGTGTTCAGGCTATAACATCTGTGTATACTGGCTATAACATCTGCGTGTACAGGCTACAACATCTGTGCATACTGGCTATAACATCCGTGTGTACAGGCTTTAACATCTGTTTATACTGGCTATAACATCTGTGTGTACAGGCTTTAACATCTCTGTGCACTGGCTACAACATCTGTGTATACTTGCAATAACATCTGTGTGTACTGGCTATAACATCTGTGTGTTCTGGCTATAACATCTCTGTGTACTGGCTTTAACATCTGTGTATACTGGCTATAACATCTGTGTGTACTGGCTATAACATCTGCATGTACTGGCAATAACATCTGTGTATACTGGCTATAACATCTGTGAATACTGGCAATAACATCTGTGAATACTGTCTATAGCATCTGAGTGTACTGGCTATAACATCTGTGTATACTGGCTATAACATCTGTGTATACTGGGTATAACATCTGTGTATACTGGGTATAACATCTGTGTATACTGGCTATAACATCTGTGTATACTGGCTATAACATCTGTGAATGCTGGCTATAACATCTGTGTATACTGGCTTTAACATCTGAGTATACTGGCTACAACATCTGTGTATACTGGCTATAACATCTGTGAATGCTGGCTATAACATCTGTGTGTACTGGCTATAACATCTGTGTATACTGGCTATAACATCTGTGTATACTGTCTATAACATCTGTGTGTACTGGCTATAACATCTGTGTGTACTGGCTTTAACATCTGTGCGTACTGTCTATAAGATCTGTGTGTTCTGTCTATAACATCTGTGTGTACTGGCTATAACATCTGAGTGTACTGGGTAAGACATCTGTGTGCATTGGCTATAACATCTGTGTGTACTGGCTATAACATCTGTGTGTACTGGCTATAACATCTGTGTATACTGGCTATAACATCTGTCTGTACAGGCTATAACATCTCTGTATACTGGCTATGACAGCTGTGTGTACAGGCTACGACATCTGTGTATACTGGCTATAACATCTGTGTATACTGGCTATAACATCTGTGTGAACAGGCTATTACATCTGTGTGTTCAGGCTACAACGTCTGTGTATTCTGTCTATAACATCTGTGTATACTGGCTATAACATCTGTGTATACTGGCTATAACATCTGTGAGTACTGGCTATAACATCTGTGTATACTGGATATAACATCTGTGTGTACAGGCTTTAACATCTGTGTGTACTGGCTATAACATCTGTGTGTACAGGCTATAACATCTGTGTATACTGGCTATAACATCTGTGTATACTGGCTATAACATCTGTGTGTTCAGGCTATAACATCTGTGAATACTGGCTATAAAATCTGCGTGTACAGGCTACAACATCTGTGCATACTGGCTATAACACCTGTGTGTAAAGGCTATAACATCTGTTTATACTAACTATAACATCTGTGTGTTCAGGCTTTAACGTCTCTGTGCACTGGCTACAACATCTGTGTATACTTGCAATAACATCTGTGTGTACTGGCTATAACATCTGTGTGTTCTGGCTATAACATCTCTGTGTACTGGCTTTAACATCTGTGTATACTGGCTATAACATCTGTATGTACTGGCTATAACATCTGCATGTACTGGCAATAACATCTGTGTATTCTGGCTATAACATCTGTGAATACTGGCAATAACATCTGTGTATACTGTCTATAACATCTGATTGTACTGGCTATAACATCTGTGTATACTGGCTATAACATCTGTGTATACTGGGTATAACATCTGTGAATACTGGCTATAACATCTGTGTATACTGGCTATAACATCTGTGTATACTGGCTATAACATCTGTGTATACTGGGTATAACATCTGTGTATACTGGGTATAACATCTGTGTATACTGGCTATAACATCTGTGTATACTGGCTATAACATCTGTGTATACTGGCTTTAACATCTGAGTATACTGGCTACAACATCTGTGTATACTGGCTATAACATCTTTGTATACTGGCTATAACCTCTGTGTGTACTTGCTATAACATCTGTGTGTTCTGGCTATAACATCTGTGTATACTTAAGCAGCACCAACCCAACAACACAGGGCTATACCCGTCCTCATCATCTGTGTATGTTGTACTGGCTATAACATCTGAGTGTACTGGCTATAACATCTGTGTGTACTGGCAATAACATCTGTGTGTACTGGCTATAACATCTGTGTGTACTGGCTATAACATCTGTGTGTACTGGCTATAACATCTGTGTATACTGGCTATAACATCTGTGTGTACTGGCTATAACATCTGTGTGTACTGGCTATAACATCTGTGTGTACTGGCAGTAACATCTGTGTGTACTGGCTATAACATCTGTGTGTACTGGCTATAACATCTGTGTATACTGGCTATAACATCTGTGTGTACTGGCTATAACATCTGTGTGTACTGGCTATAACATCTGTGTATACTGGCTATAACATCTGTGTGTACTGGCTATAACATCTGTGTGTACTGGCTATAACATCTGTGTGTACTGGCTATAACATCTGTGTGTACTGGCTATAACATCTGTGTGTACTGGCTATAACATCTGTGTGTACTGGCTATAACATCTGTGTGTACTGGCTATAACATCTGTGTGTACTGGCTATAACATCTGTGTGTACTGGCTATAACATCTGTGTATACTGGCTATAACATCTGTGTGTACTGGCTATAACATCTGTGTGTACTGGCTATAACATCTGTGTGTACTGGCTATAACATCTGTGTGTACTGGCTATAACATCTGTGTGTACTGGCTATAACATCTGTGTGTACTGGCTATAACATCTGTGTGTACTGGCTATAACATCTGTGTGTACTGGCTATAACATCTGTGTGTACTGGCTATAACATCTGTGTGTACTGGCTATAACATCTGTGTGTACTGGCTATAACATCTGTGTGTACTGGCTATAACATCTATGTGTACTGGCTATAACATCTGTGGCTATAACATACTGGCTATAACATCTGTGTGTACTGGCTATAACATCTGTGTATACTGGCTATAACATCTGTGTGTACTGGCTATAACATCTGTGTGTACTGGCTATAACATCTGTGTGTACTGGCTATAACATCTGTGTGTACTGGCTATAACATCTGTGTGTACTGGCCATAACATCTGTGTGTACTGGCTATAACATCAGTGTGTACTGGCTATAACATCTGTGTGCACTGGCTATAACATCTGTGTGTACTGCAATAACATCTGTGTGTACTGGCTATAATCATCTGGCTATAACATCTGTGTACTGGCTATAACATCTGTGTGTACTGGCTATAACATCTGTGTGTACTGGCTATAACATCTGTGTGTACTGGCTATAACATCTGTGTGTACTGGCTATAACATCTGTGTGTACTGGCTATAACATCTGTGTGTACTGGGTATAACATCTGGGTATAACATCTGTGTGTACTGGTACTGGCAATAACATGTATCTATACTGGCTATACTGTGAATACTATAACATCTGTGTGTACTGGCAATAACATAGGTGTGTACTGGCTATAACATCTGTGTGTACTGGCTATAACATCTGTGTGTACTGGCTATAACATCTGTGTGTACTGGCTATAACATCTGTGTCTACTGGCTATAACATCTGTGTGTACTGGCTATAACATCTGTGTGTACTGGCTATAACATCTGTGTGTACTGGCTATAACATCTGTGTGTACTGGCTATAACATATGTGTGTACTGGCTATAACATCTGTGTGTACTGGCTATAACATCTGTGTGTACTGGCTATAACATCTGTGTGTACTGGCTATAACATCTGTGTGTACTGGCTATAACATCTGTGT